>NW_027420561.1:0-132392 GCF_009905375.1 Apium graveolens
GACAACTAGAAATGCTCTATACGCAACAAACTCCAACAGAGACTGGATGGATTCATCAGGAACTGATAATGATGGTGAATAATATGCACTCATGGCAACTCACGAAGAGGATGCCTCAAGAACTGATAAGGTACCCTTAGTTATATTTTCTGTAGGATACTGATATTTATCTGATTGAAAAATTCTTATACTCTTTGCATGTTACTTTTAAAAGTAAACTATTGAATGTGATAGTTTGATTGCTGATAATGAGAGGCTTAGAGAAAGAAATGATTTCTAGAAGTGAGTTATTTGCATGCATGAGAATGAAAAGCATGTAGAAGGCACAACATAATGAAACTCAGATAAACATCAAGTATGCCAGACTAAAGAAGGTTCTAGAAAAAGAAAGGAGGTGTTAAAACATGGATGACTTCAGGTAAGAAAGTCATGATTTCAGCAATGATAAAAATGGAAAGAATGTTTAGGTTATAACAAATTTACTGATAGGAATATCAATAAATTCATCTATAACACTACTCCAGTTAAGTTTGTTGGAACTGATGAAAGAGGAGTGAAGTCTGTCTATAAATATGGTTCTACTTCTAAGAATAATGCTGAAGAGAAATCTGAACCTAGAGTCCCTGCTAAAATGAAAGAAGATCCTAAATGCAAGAAAAGAAAAGCAAAAATATGACTTCTCTCTAAGAGTCAGTTAAACAAGAAAATTTGCGAGGTAACTGCTAAGACTCCCAAACCTAGGTCTAAGAGAGGTAGAAATGGAAATAAGGAATAAACAAGGAAAAAAACTATAAGTACATTTCTAATGCTCCTAGGAAATCTTGTTTTAACTGTGGTAATACTAATCATATTGCTATTGATTGCAGGAAGCCTAAAAAGAAAGTGTCTAAGATTCCTGAGTCTGATATTAGCGGTAGATCAGTACTATACAAACCAAAAAATCCTTGTTCTCACTGTGGTAGCAGTTGGCATTCTATTCACACTTGATATTATCATAGTTGTATCAGAAAAATTATGATCCTTTACCAAAATTCAATAAAATTGTTTTAAATAGAACTACTAAACTGAATGTGCTTGCATCTTATAGAGTCAAAAATTTCAAGACAAATTTTGATGGAGTAATTCCTAATGGATCAATCCTGACAAGAAATCTTCTAATGTAAAATTACATAAGATGTCTAAAAGGACCCAACAAGTGTGGGTTCTTAAAAATTCTGATTGATTTCCATATTCGATATAGGGAAACAAGAAGAATGTGTTTGTCTTGGATAGTGGATGTTCAACACATATGACTGGAACTAAATCCTTGTTGTCAGGATATGAGGAGAAGGTTGGCCTAATGGTTTCCTATGGAGATGGAAATGTTGGTAAAAAACCTGGGATATGGCGATATAATCATGGGAAATATCACCATCTCAAACGTAGCTCTGGTAGATGGACTAAAGCATAACTTGTTGAGCATTAGTCAAATTACTGGCAAAGGTTTCTATGTCGTGTTCTATGATATGGATTGTGAAGTAGTTCATAAGATCACAAAGAAAACTGTTTTCAAAGCTTATAGACATGAAAACATTTATGAAGCCAAACTTCATACAAATACTGATGGACCAGAAACTTTCAGGTAACCAGGCATCAGTAGATGAAAGGTGGAATTGGCACAAGAAGCTTTCCTCATCTCAACTTCAATAATCTCAATGACTTGGTGAGAGAAGAACACAAACATGAAAATGTGTACTTGTGGACCAAAAATCTTAAATCAGGAAAGAAGGCAAATCCTGATAAAATGCATAAGTTAAGGGGGAGAAACGTAAAATTATCAGGAACTGACAACACAGTTACAGGGGGAGCTTCGCATGAAACTAATCCTGTAATTCACGTTACTAATGATTTTTTCTGACAGATTGGTCCGTGGAGAAGAGATTCTTGATTTTTCTAATAAATCATCATGCAATGCTGAGGGGGAGAAATCATGATAAATTCTCGATTTTGGATTACAAATTTTATCTCAGCAAGTGATGGACAAGACATGATTTTGCTTAAAAAAGGACGGGTAAACATTATTTCTTTCATGATTTTTAATTGTTACAAATTTGTTTTATTCCATTTGAGTAGCATATTAAACTGTCATCATTATTTGTTTATATTGGGAATAGGTGCATGTAAAGAGACTTTGTTTTATTTGATTTAAATAAAAATAAATAGTAAATAAATTTTAAAAAATTTAAACAATATTATCTAAAATACTAGAACTCAGAATCTTACATTTTTATGTAATATACATTCATAAAAATGTGTCAAACCTCAATATATAATATTTTTAAGGATTTCGACTAACGATAGAGTGATATTTTGATACAAATTTTCAAATGAGTGATTTATTTGAGTCAGTTTTGTAACCAGTGACTCACTTGATATATTGGACGCAGTAAGTGACCTACTTGATATTTACCCCATAATAGTATGCATGCAGTATTCATTATTACACGGTTAATCAAAGGTGTCTCTTTAGATTCCCAGTAGGATTTAGCTATAAAATCACTCTTTTACATCTTACAAACCTCAAACTCTACTCAAACATTTCACTCTCATAACATCAAAGCTCTAAATCTAATCTTCAAACCTTGACTCATTCTTTCAATAGTTTAAAATCAATTTTTCAGAAGAAACAATGGCGTATATCTTCCTACTTTCAACTTAGTCGATGACATGATGTACTTCAACCCTGCCGGACTCCAAATCCGAATCAGTGATCAAGTCTTTCATCCCATGGATTTCTATTTAACTCAGACAAGTTAAAGTCATTGGATTTCTATTTAACTTGTCTGAGTTAAATTAGCACACCTTTCTCTCAATTCTGTCTCATTCAATGACTTTAACTTGTCTGAGTTAAATAGAAATCCAAAAATACTTTCAAAATATTTTAGCTGCTCAAATCTACTTTTCAGAGAAGTAATTGCCATATCAATAACCAATTACAAGATTTGAAGTCTGAATCATCCCACAACCACCAGTCAATCACCGTCGGATAGAGCAACGCCAATACTAATTTGTTCGAGAAAAAAGAGCCTGAATTTTTCAATCTCAAAATCCTCCGTTAATTTCAACTGATTGAATGCACTACTCAGATGGGTGTTGTATTTAATTTAAGTAAATGAAGAAATCACCCGTTGCCATAGTTAATAGAAATTAGGATATCAAGATTGATTGTAAACAACGGTTTGGGTTATCAGAACTATTGAAAAATTTTAATGGGTTTATTGCGGATGGGTGAGGTAAAAAAAACCCTGGATCTTGGTTGGAGAGAAGGTGAAGAAACTGGGTTGTATATTGTGTACTAAGAGACATACGCTTTTTTTTAAACTATTACTAGTACTACAACACCTATAAAATTTTGGGGCCCCCAATGTAGCTATGGGCCCTAGGCCATTGCCCCTCTAAATTACCCTCAGGATCGGGCCTGTTTTCTTCCTTAAATCGAACATCACTCTATCATCTCGGGTTCTTCTAAAAAGGAATCAGTTACAAAATCAAAGATAATAGCTAAGACTGATGTGTCTCAGAGACAATCAGGTCTAAAGGTGGTTTCACATTCACCTAAATTTTTGGAGCAAAAAGGTGGAGCAAGGAAGAAAAGTGTTTCATTATTAAAAAATCAAGGAGAATGCAGGTAGGCAGAAAAGGAAACTAGAGCTGGTGTTAAGCTGGTTGATGAATCATCATACACTGAAAGTGACAGTGATGCTCCAATTGTATTCAGAAGCCTGCTAGACCAGTGGAGGTTACTTGTGCTAATGCATATGAAGACCAAAGTTTGATTACAGCTGCTAAGCCTAAGAAAAGAAGACTAAAAAAGGTAGTAGAAAAGATTCAAAGAAATCCAATGGTCTTAAAGTGTTGGATGATATTGCTCCGAATTAGGAATCTACAAATCTTGACAAATCATTGTTCAAATCCTGACAGGTCTCAAGCAATTCCTGACAAGATAGTGACAATTCATGATCAGACAGTTACTAAATCTCATACAACCAAGATAGTTGAAACTGCTAAGGAAGTTGGTCTGCAGAAGTCATTAAGAGAAAAGCACAGACTTCATCAGTTTCTCAAAGTAAGAAGACCAAACTTCAATCACCACAGAAGGGGTACAGTACATAAGAACCATCTTCTCAAAGTGAAGATGCACCTGTTAATGCCCTAGCTATACAAGAACCACATTCTCAAAGTGTAGGTGCAAGCATAACATCACATCTGACTATTCTTGACATTGCTCACGGAAGTCAAATTCTGTGGTTGATGACTTTCTGAAGACAGTACAAGACATGGAAGCTCATCAAAAGCACATTGCTGGATTGAATGTTGTTATCAATGATCCTATCTTTCAGGGAAATACACAAGAACCTTAATTTCAAAGGATTGAAGAAGCTTCTACACCTCAAGTAACACAAGAACCAACAATTCAAAGTACTGTTGCAGACTTAGTATTAAATCCTAATATGGGGTCGATTCCTGACATGCAGCACATTCTTGACAAAAGAACAATTCCTGATGAAGTTGTTCCTGATTCTACAAATCCAGATGTACTGATCACTTCTAAAGATAAGATTGAAGCAATCTTGGTACAACCACTCAAGGCTATACCAGTGTTTGATACTACTCAAGGTACAAATCCTTTACACTCTATTTTATCTAATGCCATGACTATGATTAGACCTTTAAAAAGGAATATTCTAATCATGTGATCATATACAACTATTCTCAGCCACCTCTTATTTGTATAGGTCAAACTTATCTGAGCCTTTCTATGAGAATGAGTGAAAAGATTTAGTGAAAAACAGAATGACAGAGAGGCAGGATCCTTACCTGGCAAAAGGAGAGGTAGATGAGAGTCATGATTTAGTTAATCCTTGTGAGGAAGCTCTGACTATTAAAAATCATGAGATGAGTGGTGTGAGAAGTGATGAGATCACTTTAAAAGAACAGAGAAATTTAGGTACTCATAGTTCTTTTTTTTACAAGATCTACACAGGTAACTAAGCCTTCTAAGTCAAATATTGATTTAAAGCTCAATATCATAGTTCTTGATTCTGATGTTGATTCTAATATTCCTGAGAAATCTTCTGGTGATCAAGCTGATTCTGATGACTCTGATGATGATAATTCTGATGATGCTGTTTTGAAAGCTGGTATTGAAGCATCTAAATTGTCTACTTTTGGTTCATTATCTGGTCATAGCCACTGTTCTATATCCTCATAGGGCTTATGAATGGAATCATTCTTAGAGAATACCCAGTGAGAAGATATCTATGGAATCTGCTCAGACTTTAGCTGATCATGTTGTTCAATTGGTTTCAAATTCTGATATGAAAGCAACTATCAAATTCACTAGAGTTTTAGTCAAAGGACTGCATTCTTCTGTCTCTGCTCTCAAACAAGATAATGTTACTCTCAAAGAAGAGATTGTCGATCTTTCTGTGACTGTTAAAGGTACAAACAAACAAAGTGGTTTGATAAAAAGAATGTTTAGCTTGGAAGCAAACAAGATCAGATGTCTGAGAAGCTGACAGCTTTGGAAAACTGGTCAGAATGCTACAAATTCCAAGTCAGGTGATATTTTCTCTCTTCTACAAAGTCTAGATGCCAAAAAGGGGGAGATAGTACCCAAGAAAAAATGTCAACCTGAATCAGTTTTGAGGAGAAATACCAATTCTGATGATGATGGTGATAAACAAGAGAAGGAGACCTCTGATGCTGTAAAAGTTCAAACTGGAACTGGAATTCAAAGTCAAAAGACACAGTCAACTCAAGTGTCTAAGGATAGATCACATGGATCTAACATGGAAGCTGCTCTGGTTACTCCTAGTTCAATTCCTGATGACAAGATTACAAGTTCTGATTCTTTTCCTAACACTGAAAGAGTGATAGTGATTCATGATTCTGTGAAAACTAAAGAAGAAAAAAATTCTATTTCGAATAGATTTACAGATTCTCTCTGCTTATGTTGAAGCTATTAATGCCTAAAAATTTCAAGGAAGAAGAAATGGTTTTTGACAGAGAAGAAAGGGCACATGATGAAAAAATTAGATTTATTATTGGCAAAGCAGATCAAGTATACAAGAATATGATTAAAAGATCTGAGAGGAATAGATGGAGGAGTACAGATATGAAGATGTTGCAGAAAAGAGAAGAAATGAGAGCTCAAGTATTTCCAAAGGTCAAGAACAAATAGAAATGGAGAAAATTATCGATCTTATTTGTAATGATAAATTGAGCTTTACTCCTGGAGGAATAAGGATGGATGGTTTACTTGGTTCTAATACCATAGAAGATAAGAAGTCTTGGTTATTACAGGCTAAGAATCTCAAGTTGATTGAACCATTCATAAGAGATGGAATGGGATATTATGAAGCTAAACTTGTCAATTTCACACTTGCTGATAGTCCTGGTCAGGAAGTAACTGCTGATCATCTGGATAGACTTGAAGCTGTGAAGATTATTCTTGACAAACATGATGGTTCTGAATCTAAACAGTAGATCTTACTCTTATTACAAAATGATCAAATTCAGGTTCTTTCACTTGATGAACTGATGATCATGTCTATAAAGGAATTGAAAATACATTCATTATTTGCTAAGAGTTGAAGATGAAACTTCAAGGTTACGGTCAAATATGATTCTTTGCCAATATCAAAAGGAGGATACTGGATGATGGTCAATTTTATTTTGGATCATATGTTCCTAGATACATAAATTTCAAAGGGCAAGAAGTCAACATGAAGAAAGGAGAAGCTATCATTGAAAATATTTTTACTCAGAGGCATATAACCATTAATCCTGAGGGAAGAAAAACTTGATATGTGTCACTGGAAGATATGATGACAGAAAGAGCTCAAATTAGAAATCTGAGAGCTGCTATCTATCAATTATTTGATAAAAAAAAGTATGAAAAGAATTTGAAGATCAAGTTAGAAGATATTCTGTTGAAAAGATTGATGACAGAGTTAAAACTTTTGTTCAGAGATATTGCAGAATTTATCAAAAATATGAAGATCAAAGTCTGAAATAAAGTAAGATTTGCACTACTTATTTTATCTATCTGGTTTTTGGCACTAGACAATTCTATTAGACTTTATGCTTATTTTGCAAAGCATAAATTGGGGGAGATTGTTGAGAATTAGCTAAGTTGAGAATCATGATATGTCTAACAATCAGGATATGATCAACTGCTATGATATGATTATCCATTGGAAGCTTTTATCATTCGTTGATCTTAGTCATCCATTTATATATAGAAATGATTATCCGTTGAAGCTACAACATATATCTTTTAATTAGGTGATACGTTGAGAATGACTTGGATGATAAGTCAGGACTCCGAGATAAATCATAAGATGCTGATTTATAGGAACATAGTTGATTTAGATATGTATGGAAAGTGTTAGAATTATACTGTAACATATCTTGTAATTGATAGAGGACTGATTGAAGCTGTGTAGTATATAAACACGGAATAGGTTATCACAATGGAGAGTTGTACTCGAGTATTCGCATAAACTAGAAGCTCTTAAGAATATTGTTCTTGAGAGATTTTTGTAACAATTTATTAAAGATCAATATAAGCTATTATTGATTCATCTGTTCTTACTTTACTTTCATAATACATCAATCTGTTTAGTAATTGTATCCAACCACCCTTAAACAATTACTTTACTGGGCAACGAATTTTCTACATGTACCTAATTGAAGAACTCATTCATGTAATACAACCACGGGAAGGCGGTGTCCGTGGTCAGAGACTTCCAGAGGTATGCCTGGACGGAAGTCCCTTTTCTGCAGTCAATGGGTTTCCTCATTGGGGATGTGGGATAAACTTTGGTATGTGTTTTGGGAGCTCTGTCTCTGTAGTCAACGGGTGTCCTCATTAGGAGACTTTGGAGTATCCTGCACTTTACACCCAAAAGCTTGGGATCACTTGTCCTATAATCTGGTTAGGGATCCTTATTCAGGGGATAAGGATGCATCAAAAAATTTGGGTTTAAACCATGGTTATAAAGCCTTATGGAAGCCACCAACCAATCCTAAGCAATCTCAGCCCCCTAATTCATCATAACCGCCAGACTCCGCTCATTTTCAGGCAAAGAACCACCATCGTAGATCTTGATTATGGCGACGAACCTCGAATTTTGTTATTACCAAATACATTCCATCAACAAATTGGCGCTAGAAGGAAGGGTGTTGATCAAGATCATAATCCAGGAGAAAGAGACGTCTCATCAAGATTAAGGTTCTTTAACGCTAGAATTGAAGGGATAGCCATGGAGGAGGTTGCAAATAACGACCACGAAGAAGATCTATGAATAACTATTTTCGGCCAGGGGGTCAAAGGAGATTAAAAATTAGTAGTTGCGGCCTATGAGGGAGATCAATGAATAATGATTTCCCGCCATAGGGATTGAAGTGTGCAGCTATGGCCATGAAGTTGGATGCAAAATTCGGATGGGTTTAAACGATATGCTTATGATGTTTGGGCCCTATCTCAAGTTTCATAAATCAGATTTGGATGATCTTACAGCCTACGCAAAACTTATTGAATTCTCTTAATTCAGAGGTGATCTAGTTACGAGAATATAAGTTGAACATCCCAAAAACAGAGGAAAATGGAAGCTGCGAATTTACTTAAAATCCTATTTGGTTTAGAAGATTGAAGAAACCTATTCGGTTTAGAAGATTGGAAGAAACCTATTGATTTAGAAGGTTGGAAGAAACCTATTTGGTTTAGAAGATTAGGAGAAACCTATTTGGTATAGTAGATTGGATAATCCTATTATAGTTAGAAGATTGAAGAATCCCATTCGATTTAGAAGATTGAAGAATCCTATTCCAACAAGAAAAATGAGAATCCCTATTGGATTTAGAAGATTTGAGATTCTTATTCAATTCAGAAGACTTAACTAGGGGAAAATTCGAGGACGATCAGGAGGAGAACATTCTAAGAAGAATGCATTATTACTAGGAGCTGGTCAATCGCCTTTAAGATGATTCTTCAAGTAACACTCAACTAGTTTTGTCATGCTTTCCTTTATTTATTTCTGGACTTGTACATGAAGAAGACTGTGAAAGAGATTCTGTACGAAGGAGATCCCCACAACCTATTAGGACACATCTTGATTAAGATATCCGAGGCTCATGCGACTTCCAACAAATTTCAGGAGAATTCACTGATCGGACACGTCCATCCATCTAGGTAGCGTCCGCCAGGTAATATCTAAGACTTATCCTCCAAATCGCATGCATGGTTTTAAAAGAAGTAAATGAAGTACAATAAAATACCCACGCTTATTACTTCATTCATGATCTGGATTAAGAAGACATACTTGTGGCAAGCCCATTAATCTTTGTTAGAGAATGGTCCCTGAAATTAAAAATTATGGGAGATGCTTTATAAGAAGATGATGAAGATAAAGTCTACAAGGTACTTCCTCCAGGGTACACGCTCGGGGGGTAGGGAACCTCTGATTAGTTCGGTGGCGTTACATAGTGCCACATACGTAAGATATATGGATTTCCTAAAAATCAGGAAGATGCTCAAAGTCAGAGAAATACCCAAATTTAGGGAAATGCTCAACTTCAAGGAAATGCCTCCGGGAGTGAGATGCCCTTTATTGGATGCCACTTCGTGAGATGCCTCGTTAAGAGATACTTCCATATAAGATGGTTTTCTGCATCCCTTGAGTTTTGTTAAAGATAGAAGCCTTCAAAAATATTGATAGTAGAATTGGTTTTGTGTACATGAAGAATCTACAGAAATCCTTGTCGAGGTAGACGCACCTCGTATACCCTTGTCAAGGTAGATACGCCTCGTACAGAGGACGTGCCCTTCAAGGATGACTCCCCTTTTTGAGGTAGACGCTCCTCTTACAGCGGACGCACCCTCCAAGGATGATTTTCCTTATTGAGGTAGACGCTCCCTTTATAGAGAATGCGCCCTCTAAGAATGATTTCCCTTATCGAGATAGATGCTCCTCTTAAAGAGGATGCGCCCTCCAAGGATGATACTCCTTATCGAGATAGACACACCACTTACAGAAGACACGCCCTCGAAGGATGAAACCCTTGTCGAGGTAGACGCGCCTCGACAAAGAACGCGTCCTCCAAGGATGACTCCTCTTGTTGAGGTAGACGCTCCTCTTACATAGGAACGCAACCCTTCAAGAATGAATACCCATATCAAGGTGGACGCTCCTCTTATAGAGGACGCGCCCTCCAGGATTATTTCTCTTATCGAGGTCGACGCTTCTCTACAGAGGACATGTAACACCCCCAGATCCAGGGGCGGGAATCCGGGTTGTCACGGTCTTTCTTTCCACAATATCACTTTACTTAATTAATAATAAATACCCTCATGCTGTGACCCCACACTAACACACACCACAACTCGTTATAGTCTCAGAGATGAAATTGAAATAAGTACAAGTCTTTGAATCCACAATTTAAAATTATTACAACCCAAAATGATTACTTGATAATTTACAGTTAATTGCCATTATCTGCCACAAGTTATAATTATACATAATTGGATTCTCAAAAGTAGATGGTCTAAACTACAATGGATCTACCTCTGCAGCTATAGCAGCTACAATATCAGCGGGAAGACGCGGGACGCTTCCCACGCGCTTGCGCTGGGTCTGCTGGAGTCTGGCCATCTCTCCTAACTGTTGTTGTGTGATGAAGACATAAAGCAAGAGTGAGCCTTACAGCTCGCAAGATAATATGTATAGTGATAACAATAATATAAGTATCTAAATGGATACTTAATAGCATCTCTATCATATGCAAGATAATTACTTGCTAGATATAAGTAAAAACAAGGAATGAAGCTACCAATACTTCACCACACTTATATCATATAAAGTTACTTGAACTGCCATCGTTCAAAGTATTATAAGTTTTAAGAAAAGCATCCCATAGATGAGACCACAAGTTAAGACTTGAATAGATTCAATCTTTGAAATATTATTGAATGAAAAAGTTATGAGATACTTTATTTAGTCCCGATATATATATATCCACATATATATATCCCTTTAAACATTTCCTGGAACCTCTGTTATGCAAAGTATGAACAGAGTTTGAAACATCCAATGAATTTTGGAAAGGAAAGAATTTTGGCATAAACCCGATATCTCGCTGATCAGGCAAAGATACCAATAAGTAACCTTTTCTACTAGTAGATGGACGAATTCCCCCACTGGTCATCACCCTGGTCATAATTAAGACCTATGCTGGACTGCCACTCAGCCACCTATGCATTTGATGGACTCCCACTGAGCCACTTACACAATAATAGACCGTACCTCGGCCTGTCGCTTATGCCGACTCAATGAGAGGGGCTTACTTCCCGAACGTTGGGCCAAGTAATCAATTCATTTACCAAATCTGCAACCTTGTTGCGAGTATAAAATACACCACAGAGCCGTATTTCCCCAGGTTTTTGAGCGAGTATTTAAATCCCCTTTAAAAGGAAGATCTTAAATATAAAAATGAGTTTTGGGATCCGCTCTGACTTGTAAAAATTATTTTGAAGACTCGAAAACACTTTAAGAGTGTTTGGAGTAAGGCTGATTTAATGAAGTAATCAGTCCCCAGAATATTAGAAAATATCTGAATATTATTAATTAAATAATATTCCCATAAAGAATAGTCTTTATAAAAATAATTGAAGTAGAATGTATTAAAATTTATACTTGAAACGATATTAAATAACCAAAGATATACTTATATGAAAGTATTATCTTTATTTGAATAATCCGAAAATAAGTTTGATTATTACACCTTATTCTTTAATAAAATAAAGAATATATTCAGCAAATAATCGGAGTCATAGATCCTCAATGAATATTCAAATAATATTCATAAATAAAATAAGTTGAGTCATAATACTCGAATGAATATTATAAATAATATTCATTAAAATAAAATAAGGAGTCATACATCCTCAAATGAATATTCAATAATATTCAATAAATAAAATAAGCTGAGTCATAATACCTCGATGAATATTATAAATAATAGTCATTAAATAAAAATAAGGAGTCATACATCCTCAAATGAATATTAAAATAATATTCAATAAATAAAATAAAGTTTAAAGTTATCGAATAAACCTTATTCGATTAATAGTTTGGAAAACTATAACCATATATATATATATATAAATATATATATATATATATCCATATCCATATATACAAGATTAATCGGGATCCTCGACTCCCGGTTTTAGAAAATATTTTCACCTTTGGGTCCCTATACTAAGGGTATGTGCAAGATACCGCTATCCTCTAGCATAGGTATTATCAACTGAACCAACAGATATATATTTCAAGAATATGAAACAGGCATGCATATATACCATATCACATGCTACAATATATCGCAAGAATTTGCTAAATAACCAACATGCATCTATCGCAAGATAATGCATATACAAGTGTATTCATCACAACAACAGTATAACGGATAGAATACTTGCCTGAGCGACTTGGGGGTGAGAAAGGCTCGGGACGAGTCTGGTAACCTATAAACAACAAGTAAGTTGGAATTAAACCAAAATCACTTGTAAATCTATACTTTAACTAACTTAGACTCTAACGCTTGTTTTGCGCTCACCGATTCGCTTAAGTCACTCGGGTACCCTCGGCTCCACCATTTTTAATAATTTAACCTTTACGAGTTTTAAAGCGATTCCTTCGCGAATGTCTTACCAACTGCCTAACACACTTACCATAAATGTTTCATACATTAATTAACCCTTTTTGGTCTTTAACCTATGTTTCAAAGTAAGGCGAGGGAAAAAGTTCCGTTCACGAAACGCCGTTACTTGAAACGGTCGTTTCTCCTAAACCGTGCATCGGAATCGAACGAACTACATATCAAAACGAAGCTCGTAACATGAGCTATCTAATCATGGCAGTGGTCATAATCTAGCAGGGGGTTCTCGGGTCCTAATGCTATGCACAAAAACAGTCCAAAGAAAATCGGACGTTACGACGGCTATGTTTACGCGATTTCCAAATTTTAAACCATACAAAACCAACCACAAACCAACCTCAAATCCAACATACAACCAACATCCATCCTTATCACATCATAACAACCCCAACCAATTCAATTTAACCATTCATACTTATGCTTAAACTTTACTTTAATCATTCTTAAGTTTCTTTAAATCAAAACCACAATTTACCATTTCATTTCACTACCATTCCAAATCTCAAACTCTAATCATAACATCAACTACAATAACATCCTACTCATCAAAATCACCTTATAATATATATGAACCTAGGGTTTGAAAATGGTATACCTTCCTTGAAGTGGTGGGTTGAGCTAGGAAGCCTTAAGAAGCTTGGAGAAGCCTTAGGAAAGCTTGGATCTTCAAGAAAAACAAGAAAAAGTTCAAGTTAAAACTTGAAAACACTATTCATTGTCTTCTTCATTGATTAAATGGAGAAGCTAGAGAAAGAATTAATGGCTTAAACTCATGATATAGCCATAACTAAGCATAAAGATTGTTAGGGAATTTTCTTACCAATTAAGGATGCTTGGATCTTGATTTTGGAAATTTTTTTCTTTGAAAAAAATGAAAAGCCGAGAGCTAGGTGAGGAACAAATGCCTTGGCTGATTTTTTTGATTCTTGATGAAATGATTTGCTAGCTTGGTTGGCTTGGTTTTGTTTTTGATTTAGCAAATTACCACCTTGCCCTTGAATTTGTGTGGTCCTTAATCAACCACACCTCCCTTCTTCCATGTCATGCTTATGTCACCCTTATGATGTCATCCTCCCTTCCTTGTCTCCTTTCTATTGGTTGGATGACATCACTCCCATTAAACCCTTTGATTAGCTTCCTAATCGTTTGCCTAATGACCGCTGATCTGTTGTACGGTTCGCTTAACTTTCGTTCTCATTTATCGTTTGAAGGATCATACCCGGGATCTTATTACTTAGGTTCCCTTAACCTTTCTCAATACGTTATATTCCTTTTTATGATCCTCTATTATAATCCTTTAATTTAAATCCTTTTTATCCTGTTACCTTATACTCAATTCTCTCCGTATCTTGTAGATTTCCGGGAAAACCAAAGTGTTCGGAATTGGGTTCTGACGATATTTACATACACTTATATACTTCATATAGTACTAATAAAATCCCAGAATATCCATAACAGAACCCCTATATAGTGTGGCGTGAAAAGTTTTCTCATTCAGCTAAAACACTATTCACAAGGGTTACAAAAAGTTGAAAAATTTTGGGGTTATTACAGTCTCCCCTCCTTAAAAGGATTCCGTCCCGGAATCAAACAGAAAACAATTGGGGGTACTTTTCTAGCATTGCGCTCTCTAGTTCCCAAGTCGATTCTTCCACATTATGATTCTGCCATAGTACTCTGACTAGCTTGATCACTTTGTTCCGAAGCACCTGCTCCTTCTTATCCATAATCCTTACTGGCTTCTCCACGTAAGTTAGATCTGGCTGCATATCCACCTGCTCGTACTCCACTATGTGCCTGGCATCCCGATGATACCTCCTTAGCATTGACACATGGAACACATTATGAACTTGTTGCAAATTAGGGGGTAGGGCTAGCTCGTAAGCTAACTTTCCAATCCGTCTTAATATCTCAAAAGGTCCAATGTATCTTGGGCTTAGTTTCTCTTTCTTTCCGAACCTCATTAATCCCTTCCAAGGGGATACTTTCAACAGTACTAAGTCCCCTACTTCATATTCCTTGTCCTTTCGGGCTAGGTCTGCATATTTCTTCTGTCTGTCTTGGGCTGCTACAAGTCGCCCTCTGATAAGATCCACTATATCTCTGGTCCTTTGGACCACTTCGGGTCCGAGCATCTTCCGCTCTCCTACTTCATCCCAGTATAAGGGAGATCGACACCTTCTTCCGTACAAGGCCTCATAAGGCGGCATCCCGATGCTAGCATGAAAGCTATTGTTATAAGAAAACTCGATCAACGGCAGGTGATCATCCCAACTTCCTTTAAGGTCTATTGCACAGACTCTCAACATATCCTCTAGTGTCTGGATGGTCCTTTCACTCTGTCCATCCGTCTGGGGATGGTACGCGGTACTCATATTTAACTTGGTCCCCGCACATTCCTGAAAGCTCCTCCAAAATCTGGAGTTGAACCTAGGGTCTCGGTCTGAGACAATGGACGCTGGGACTCCATGTCGTGTCACTATTTCCTTAAGGTAAATGTCCACCAGTCTATCGACTGTGTATCTCTCATTGATAGGAATGAAATGAGCTGACTTTGTCAATCGGTCTATAATTACCCAAATGGCATCGTGGTTGGCTTTCGTCCTTGGCAAGCCTACAACAAAATCCATCGCTATCTGTTCCCATTTCCATTCGGGAATCTCCAGGGGTCGCAAAAGTCCACTGGATCTCTGGTGCTCTGCCTTTACTCTTTGGCAAGTCAAACACTTGTTTACCCATTCTGCTACGTCCCTCTTCATGTTGGGCCACCAGTAATATTCCTTCAAATCCCTATACATCTTGGTACTTCCCGGGTGAATGGAATACCTTGAACTATGGCTTTCATCCAAAATCTCATCTTTGAGTTCTTGAACATTCGGAACCCAAATTCGGTAGGAATACCTCATTATCCCTTTATCATCTTTCTCAGTATGGATCTCCTCTCCAGTCATTGACTTTCTGTCTTCATTCATTATTTTCTCTTGGCACAATCTGATCTTTTCCAATAATTCTGGCTGCATTGAGATCTCAAAAAGCTTTTCAGTTCCGGTTCCGGTTACCTTTACCTCTATTTCCATTTTCTCAAAATCCCTTATCAACTCTTCCGAGGTCGTTATCATTCTGAGTCTTTCCTTTCTACTAAGGGCATCAGCCACCACATTGGCTTTCCCTGGATGATAGAGAATCTCACAATCATAGTCCTTGATTAGTTCTAGCCATCTCCTCTGGCGCATGTTGAGCTCTTTCTGCGTAAATATGTACTTGAGGCTCTTATGGTCTGTGAAAATCTCGCACTTCTCTCCATACAAGTAGTGCCTCCAAATTTTTAAAGCAAATACAATTGCTGCGAGCTCGAGGTCATGAGTAGGATATCTAACCTCGTATTCCTTCAGTTGTCTCGACGCATACGCAATGACTTTACCGTGCTGCATAAGCACACATCCTAATCCTTTGTGCGATGCGTCACTATATATCACAAAATCTCCTTTTCCATCCGGCAATGCCAATACCGGAGCCGTTATCAACCTTTTCTTTAATTCCTGAAAACTGTTCTCGCATTTCTCCGTCCATTCAAACTTCTCTGTCTTACGATTAAGTCGTGTCAAAGGGGCTGCGATCTTCGCAAAGTCCTGCACAAATCTACGATAGTAGCCGGCCAATCCTATGAAACTCCTTACCTCTGTGGGTGTGGTTGGCCTTTCCCAATTTGAGACTGCCTCTATCTTGGAGGGGTCGACCAATACTCCTTCTTTATTGATCACATGTCCTAAAAACTGTACTTCATTCCGCCAGAATTCACACTTCGAGAATTTGGCATATAACTGCTCCTCTCTGAGTATTCCTAGAGCTATCCTCAAATGCTCTGCATGTTCTGCCTCAGTCCTTGAGTAGATCAAAATATCATCGATAAAAACTATCACACACTTGTCCAAGTACTTCTTAAATACTCTATTCATTAAATCCATGAAAGCTGCTGGGGCGTTGGTTAATCCAAAGGACATTACCAAGAACTCATAATGCCCATACCTGGTACGGAACGCTGTCTTGGAAATATCTTCGGGTTTAATCTTTAGTTGGTGATATCCAGTTCTCAGGTCAATCTTGGAAAAATAAACAGCATCCTTTAGCTGGTCGAACAGATCGTCTATTCTAGGTAATGGGTACCTGTTCTTTATGGTTAGCTTGTTCAACTCTCGATAGTCTATGCACAACCTCATGCTCCCATCTTTCTTCTTAACAAATAAAACTGGTGCTCCCCACGGGGACACACTGGGTCTTATCATACCCTTATCCAAGAGTTCCTGCAATTGGATAGCTAATTCCTTCATTTCTAACGGGGCTAACCGGTAAGGTGCTTTTGAAACTGGCGCTGTCCCTGGGGCCAACTCAATAGCAAATTCAATCACTCTATCGGGTGGTAATCCCGGAAGGTCTTGGGGGAATACATCCTCAAATTCGTTGACTACTGGAATATCTTGTAAGTTGGGCACCTCCTTCTGCGTGTCCACCACATAAGCTAGGTAGGCCTCACTTCCTTTTCGTAGCATCCTTTTGGCCTGAGCCATGGTCAAAAATTTCTGCGTCTGCCTCTTTCCTCTAAATATAACTTCTTTCTTCCCGGGGATATTTAACTTAACTTTCTTCCCTTTACAGTCTATCTGAGCATCGTTGCTAGATAGCCAGTCCATCCCCAAAATCACATCAAACTCCCCTAATTTAAAAGGAATCAGATCAACACTGAAAGATTGCTCCCCTATGCCTATCTCACAGGCGGGGTGAATCTGGTTAACAGGAATAATTTCATGATTGGCTATTTCTACTTGTAAGGGTTCTATCAAGGGTTTAGCCTTAAGTCTTAACTTACGCGCAAAGTCCTTTGATATAAAAGATTTAGTTGCTCCCGAATCAAATAAAACATTTGCACTGACTGAATTTAGAGAAAGGGTACCTGCTATCACATCTGAATCTTTCATAGCATCCTGGACTGTCATGTTGAAAGTCCTCGCAGTAGGTGGCTTATTAGAAGCAGCCCTGCTTGCTCCCGAAGCTGCTGGTTTGTTCATTGGGCAATCCTTCTTCCAATGACCCTGGCGTCCACACTGATGACAATTGGTGGTTGGAACAACGGCAGGGGTTGATGATGGGCACCTAGTTGAATAGTGGCCTTCCCGACCGCACTTAAAACAGGTTACTGGCCTTTCCTTACACTCCCCAGTGTGGTTCCTTCCACATCTGTTACAGGCTGGCAATGGGGGTCGAGACTGGTTGGAATAGGACATTCTTGACTTCTGGCCGCCCTGGCTCACACTCACACTCGTTGGTCGCTTAAACCCAGTGTTCCTTCCTGGCAGGGACACTGCTCCTCGATTAAACCTAGTTGGGAAGCTCCTTCCTGCGGAACCTCCACCCATGCTCATACTTTTCCTCTTTATTCCTTTCTTCTCTCTTTCCTTCTGCATCTGCTCACTTCCAACTTCTACAATCGTTGCCTTTTGCACCAGAGTGGCATAGTCCGTAAGCTCAAGGATTGCCACCCTATTCTGAATCCACGGTTTCAGTCCCTGCTGAAACCTCCTAGCTTTCTTTTCCTCAGTACTCACAAACTCCGGCACAAACCTTGATAATTCAGTAAATTTCGCTTCGTACTCTGCTACAGACAAATCATTCTGCTTTAGCTCCAAGAACTTGAGCTCCATCTGGTTTTCCATAAACCTCGGGAAATACTTTCCCAGAAACAACTGACTAAATCTCTCCCAGGTTATAATAGCATCTGTCTCCATGTTTTTCTTGGCCTCCCACCAGTAGTTAGCTTCTCCTTTCAGAAGGTAGGTAGCAAATACAGTTTTCTGTGCCTCATCGATACTCAAAATCTCAAAAGATTTCTCCATTTCCTTTAACCATGCCCTTGCCTCGACTGGGTCGGCTGATCCGTGGAACTCAGGGGGCTTAAGGGACTTAAAAGCCCTGAAAGAGTTTGCCACTGCATTGTTACTTCCTTGAGGGGGTGGGTTGGGTTGACGTTCCAAATTCTGTCTTAGGAGTTGCATAAACTGGCCCATGGGATCCATGCCTGGGTTTGGTACTGGTTGCTCGACCTCGGTTTCTCCTTCTTCAGCCTCTATCTCGAATCCCTCAACATCATACATTTCCTCTTCCTCTTCATACAGGGAGTCATCCTGTTCCACATAATCCTCATCTTCCTCTTCACTGTGTTCTTGGTTTCTATTGTCCTGATTATGGCTTCCCTGGTCCTCAGACCCAGAGTTCGCCCTAGTTCCAATCTTTCTTGGCGGCATAATTCTGATAATAATAAAAACAATTATTGGGAAAATTCAACGTTAGGTCACAATCATATACAACATTGTGCCTTGCACAGCTCTTATAATGGGGAGAATGTATATCGCAATTCTATTATTTTAAGAAAGTTCTAATACGAAGTGCAGTAATAATAATAATAAAACAGTGATCCCGTCACTATGAAACTGAACTGAAAGGAAACAAATATATACATAATGCGAGAAATACATAGTTTGATCTGGTCAAAAGTACAACAGTGCTACAGTCATCTGTCCCAAAAGTGATACACCAGAGTCTATCTGTCTAGTCAGAAAAAGGGATGCTATATACAAGTCAACTATCCCGGAAAATTGGCTCTTACTAAGGCCTCGGCTAACTAGACAACTAGACTATTCCATCATCAATCCTGAATCACACACCGGAGCGGGTCAGCTCCCAAACCCTTTCCATCGCACGACGGAAGATATAGTCGGCCTGCCGCCTGGAGATCCTACCATGCCTGTCCCCCTGGAGAGATCTGAGTCTCGCTCGGGACGTGAGCTCTATCCCCGTAAGCTCCCTCCTCAAGGATCGGGGTATAGAAGCCCTGGTCTCATAAGCTCGGGTACGCCTACCCGCCCTCTCTGCATCCAACTCCCTCCTGGCCTCATCCAGTCGGGCCTCGGCAACAGCCACTCGGGTCCTCAAAACATCCTGAACATATCCATGAGCTAACGAAGACTGCCTCTGGGCAGGGTCAAGAGGTGGTGAATCTGGAGCCGCTGAGGGTGCCTCCTCGGTCTGCCTAGGCTCGGAAGTATGGGTCTCTGAGCTGTCATCATCAGGAATCCAAGATAGTGGTGGAGGGGTAGGGGCTCTGACCACCGGAAGTGTGGGTAAAGGGATACCAGCATACACTACCATAGATCCAACACGCTCCTCAGCTACTGGGACCTCATCCGGGTCCTCCTCATCTGGAATAGCAATAACCTCTGTCTCTGACTCCTCTGAGGGGTCCTCCTCATCTGAAACAGCAATGACCTCCGTCTCAGGCTCCTCTGGGGGGTCCTCCTCATCCTCCTCCATCTCAGGCTCCTCCTGATCCTCAACATCTAGCAATGCCTCATCATGCTCACGCTCGAACATCTCTGGGTCCTCTATCTCAGGCGCCTACACATTAAACGAGCTAAGTTACTATCATGATACTTATAAGGGTTCCCGTAAGGGTTTTAACTGTCAGCACTACTTTAAGTAGTCCGACCATGAACTTGGCAAGAGTTCTTATTATCTTTGTGAGTTTATTATTATATCGTCGCATCATCTCTGAGGTTTATAACGCTTAGCTCTGATACCATTTCTGTAACACCCCCAGATCCGGGGTCGGGAATCCGGGTTGTCACGGTCTTTCTTTCCACAATATCACTTTACTTAATTAATAATAAATACCCTCATGCTGTGACCCCACACTAACACACACCACAACTCGTTATAGTCTCAGAGATGAAATTGAAATAAGTACAAGTCTTTGAATCCACAATTTAAAATTATTACAACCCAAAATGATTACTTGATAATTTACAGTTAATTGCCATTATCTGCCACAAGTTATAATTATACATAATTGGATTCTCAAAAGTAGATGGTCTAAACTATAATGGATCTACCTCTGCAGCTATAGCAGCTACAATATCAGCGGGAAGACGCGGGACGCTTCCCACGCGCTTGCGCTGGGTCTGCTGGAGTCTGGCCATCTCTCCTAACTGTTGTTGTGTGATGAAGAAATAAAGCAAGAGTGAGCCTTACAGCTCGCAAGATAATATGTATAGTGATAACAATAATATAAGTATCTAAATGGATACTTAATAGCATCTCTATCATATGCAAGATAATTACTTGCTAGATATAAGTAAAAACAAGGAATGAAGCTACCAATACTTCACCACACTTATATCATATAAAGTTACTTGAACTGCCATCGTTCAAAGTATTATAAGTTTTAAGAAAAGCATCCCATAGATGAGACCACAAGTTAAGACTTGAATAGATTCAATCTTTGAAATATTATTGAATGAAAAAGTTATGAGATACTTTATTTAGTCCCGATATATATATATCCACATATATATATCCCTTTAAACATTTCCTGGAACCTCTGTTATGCAAAGTATGAACAGAGTTTGAAACATCCAATGAATTTTGGAAAGGAAAAGAATTTTGGCATAAACCCGATATCTCGCTGATCAGGCAAAGATACCAATAAGTAACCTTTTCTACTAGTAGATGGACGAATTCCCCACTGGTCATCACCCTGGTCATAATTAAGACCTATGCTGGACTGCCACTCAGCCACCTATGCATTTGATGGACTCCCACTGAGCCACTTACACAATAATAGACCGTACCTCGGCCTGTCGCTTATGCCGACTCAATGAGAGGGGCTTACTTCCCGAACGTTGGGCAAGTAATCAATTCATTTACCAAATCTGCAACCTTGTTGCGAGTATAAAATACACCACAGAGCCGGATTTCCCAGGTTTTGAGCGAGTATTTAAATCCCCTTTAAAAAGGAAGATCTTAAATATAAAAATGAGTTTTGGGATCCGCTCTGACTTGTAAAAATCATTTTGAAGACTCGAAAACACTTTAAAGAGTGTTTAGAGTAAGGCTGATTTAATGAAGTAAATCAGTCCCCAGAATATTAGAAAATATCTGAATATTATTAATTAAATAATATTCCCATAAAGAATAGTCTTTATAAAAATAATTGAAGTAGATGTATTAAAATTTATACTTGAAACGAGTATTAAATAACCAAAGATATACTTATATGAAAGTATTATCTTTATTTGAATAATCGAAAATAAGTTTGATTATTAACACCTTATTCTTTAATAAAATAAAGAATATATTTCAGCAAATAATCGGAGTCATAGATCCTCAAATGAATATTCAAATAATATTCAATAAATAAAATAAGCTGAGTCATAATACCTCGAATGAATATTATAAATAATATTCATTAAATAAAATAAAGGAGTCATACATCCTCAAATGAATATTCAAATAATATTCAATAAATAAAATAAGCTGAGTCATAATACCTCGAATGAATATTATAAATAATATTCATTAAATAAAATAAAGGAGTCATACATCCTCAAATGAATATTCAAATAATATTCAATAAATAAAATAAAGTTTAAAGTTATCGAATAAACCTTATTCGATTAATAGTTTGGAAAACTATAACCATATATATATATATATAAATATATATATATATATATATCCATATCCATATATACAAGATTACTCGGGATCCTCGACTCCCGGTTTTAGAAAATATTTTCACCTTTGGGTCCCTATACTAAGGGTATATGCAAGATACCGCTATCCTCTAGCATAGGTATTATCAACTGAACCAACAGATATATATTTCAAGAATATGAAACAGGCATGCATATATACCATATCACATGCTACAATATATCGCAAGAATTTGCTAAATAACCAACATGCATCTATCGCAAGATAATGCATATACAAGTGTATTCATCACAACAACAGTATAACGGATAGAATACTTGCCTGAGCGACTTGGGGGTGAGAAAGGCTCGGGACGAGTCTGGTAACCTATAAACAACAAGTAAGTTGGAATTAAACCAAAATCACTTGTAAATCTATACTTTAACTAACTTAGACTCTAACGCTTGTTTTGCGCTCACCGATTCGCTTAAGTCACTCGGGTACCCTCGGCTCCACCATTTTTAATAATTTAACCTTTACGAGTTTTAAAGCGATTCCTTCGCGAATGTCTTACCAACTGCCTAACACACTTACCATAAATGTTTCATACATTAATTAACCCTTTTTGGTCTTTAACCTATGTTTCAAAGTAAGGCGAGGGAAAAAGTTCCGTTCACGAAACGCCGTTACTTGAAACGGTCGTTTCTCCTAAACCGTGCATCGGAATCGAACGAACTACATATCAAAACGAAGCTCGTAACATGAGCTATCTAATCATGGCAGTGGTCATAATCTAGCAGGGGGTTCTCGGGTCCTAATGCTATGCACAAAAACAGTCCAAAGAAAATCGGACGTTACGACGGCTATGTTTACGCGATTTCCAAATTTTAAACCATACAAAACCAACCACAAACCAACCTCAAATCCAACATACAACCAACATCCATCCTTATCACATCATAACAACCCCAACCAATTCAATTTAACCATTCATACTTATGCTTAAACTTTACTTTAATCATTCTTAAGTTTCTTTAAATCAAAACCACAATTTACCATTTCATTTCACTACCATTCCAAATCTCAAACTCTAATCATAACATCAACTACAATAACATCCTACTCATCAAAATCACCTTATAATATATATGAACCTAGGGTTTGAAAATGGTATACCTTCCTTGAAGTGGTGGGTTGAGCTAGGAAGCCTTAAGAAGCTTGGAGAAGCCTTAGGAAAGCTTGGATCTTCAAGAAAAACAAGAAAAAGTTCAAGTTAAAACTTGAAAACACTATTCATTGTCTTCTTCATTGATTAAATGGAGAAGCTAGAGAAAGAATTAATGGCTTAAACTCATGATATAGCCATAACTAAGCATAAAGATGGTTAGGGAATTTTCTTACCAATTAAGGATGCTTGGATCTTGATTTTGGAAATTTTTTTCTTTGAAAAAAATGAAAAGCCGAGAGCTAGGTGAGGAACAAATGCCTTGGCTGATTTTTTTGATTCTTGATGAAATGATTTGCTAGCTTGGTTGTCTTGGTTTTGTTTTTGATTTAGCAAATTACCACCTTGCCCTTGAATTTGTGTGGTCCTTAATCAACCACACCTCCCTTCTTCCATGTCATGCTTATGTCACCCTTATGATGTCATCCTCCCTTCCTTGTCTCCTTTCTATTGGTTGGATGACATCACTCCCATTAAACCCTTTGATTAGCTTCCTAATCGTTTGCCTAATGACCGCTGATCTGTTGTACGGTTCGCTTAACTTTCGTTCTCGTTTATCGTTTGAAGGATCATACCCGGGATCTTATTACTTAGGTTCCCTTAACCTTTCTCAATACGTTATATTCCTTTTTATGATCCTCTATTATAATCCTTTAATTTAAATCCTTTTTATCCTGTTACCTTATACTCAATTCTCTCCGTATCTTGTGGATTTCCGGGAAAACCAAAGTGTTCGGAATTGGGTTCTGACGATATTTACATACACTTATATACTTCATATAGTACTAATAAAATCCCAGAATATCCATAACAGAACCCCTATATAGTGTGGCGTGAAAAGTTTTCTCATTCAGCTAAAACACTATTCACAAGGGTTACAAAAAGTTGAAAAATTTTGGGGTTATTACAGCAAAAGTCCACTGGGTCTCTGGTGCTCTGCCTTTACTCTTTGGCAAGTCAAACACTTGTTTACCCATTCTGCTACGTCCCTCTTCATGTTGGGCCACCAGTAATATTCCTTCAAATCCCTATACATCTTGGTACTTCCCGGGTGAATGGAATACCTTGAACTATGGCTTTCATCCAAAATCTCATCTTTAAGTTCTTGAACATTCGGAACCCAAATTCGGTAGGAGTACCTCATTATCCCTTTATCATCTTTCTCGGTATGGATCTCCTCTCCAGTCATTGGCTCTCTGCCTTCATTCATTATTTTCTCCTGGCACAATCTGATCTTTTCCAATAACTCTGGCTGCATTGAGATCTCAAAAAGCTTTTCAGTTCCGGTTCCGGTTACCTTTACTTCTATTTCCATTCTCTCAAAATCCCTTATCAACTCTTCCGAAGTCGTTATCATTCTGAGTCTTTCCTTTCTACTAAGGGCATCAGCCACCACATTGGCTTTCCCTGGATGATAGAGAATCTCACAATCATAGTCCTTGATTAGTTCTAACCATCTCCTCTGGCGCATGTTGAGCTCTTTCTGCGTAAATATGTACTTGAGGCTCTTATGGTCTGTGAAAATCTCGCACTTCTCTCCATACAAGTAGTGCCTCCAAATTTTTAAAGTAAATACTATTGCCACGAGCTCAAGGTCATGAGTAGGATATCTAACCTCGTATTCCTTCAGTTGTCTCGATGCATACGCAATAACTTTACCGTGCTGCATAAGCACACATCCTAATCCTTTGTGCGACGCGTCACTATATATCACAAAATCTCCTTTTCCGTCCGGCAATGCCAATACCGGAGCCGTTATCAACCTTTTCTTTAATTCCTGAAAACTGTTCTCGCATTTCTCCGTCCATTCAAACTTCTTTGTCTTACGAGTAAGTCGTGTCAAAGGGGCTGCGATCTTCGCAAAGTCCTGTACAAATCTTCGATAGTAGCCGGCCAATCCTATGAAACTCCTTACCTCTGTGGGTGTGGTTGGCCTTTCCCAATTTGAGACCGCCTCTATCTTGGAGGGGTCGACCAATACTCCTTCTTTATTGATCACATGTCCTAAAAACTGTACTTCATTCCGCCAGAATTCACACTTCGTGAATTTGGCATATAACTGCTCCTCTCTGAGTATTCCTAGAGCTATCCTCAAATGCTCTGCATGTTCTGCCTCAGTCCTTGAGTAGATCAAAATATCATCGATAAAAACTATCACACACTTGTCCAAGTACTTCTTAAATACTCTATTCATTAAATCCATGAAAGCCACTGGGGCGTTGGTTAATCCATAGGACATTACCAAGAACTCATAATGCCCATACCTGGTACGGAACGCTGTCTTGGAAATATCTTCGGGTTTAATCTTTAGTTGGTGATATCCAGTTCTCAGGTCGATCTTGGAAAAATAAACAGCATCCTTTAGCTGGTCGAACAGATCGTCTATTCTAGGTAATGGGTACCTGTTCTTTATGGTTAGCTTGTTCAACTCTCGATAGTCTATGCACAACCTCATGCTCCCATCTTTCTTCTTAACAAATAAAACTGGTGCTCCCCACGGAGACACACTGGGTCTTATCATACCCTTATCCAAGAGTTCCTGCAATTGGATAGCTAATTCCTTCATTTCTAACGGGGCTAACCGGTAAGGTGCTTTTGAAACTGGCGCCGTCCCTGGGGCCAACTCAATAGCAAATTCAATCACTCTATCGGGTGGTAATCCCGGAAGGTCTTGGGGGAATACATCTTCAAATTCGTTGACTACTGGAATATCTTATAAGTTGGGCACCTCCTTCTGCGTGTCCACCACATAGGCTAGGTAGGCCTCACTTCCTTTTCGTAGCATCCTTTTGGCCTGAGCCATAGTCAAAAATTTCTGCGTCTGCCTCTTTCCTCTAAATATAACTTCTTTCTTCCCGGGGATATTTAACTTAACTTTCTTCCCTTTACAGTCTATCTGAGCATCGTTGCTAGATAGCCAGTCCATTCCCAAAATTACATCAAACTCCCCTAATTTAAAGGAATCAGATCAACACTAAAGGATTGCTCCCCTATGCCTATCTCACAGGCGGGGTGAATCTGGTTAACAGGAATAATTTCCTGATTGGCTATTTCTACTTGCAAGGGTTCTATCAAGGGTTCAGCCTTAAGTCTTAACTTACGCGCAAGGTCCTTTGATATAAAAGATTTAGTTGCTCCCGAATCAAATAAAACATTTGTACTGACTGAATTTAGAGAAAGGGTACCTGCTATCACATCTGTATCTTTCATAGCATCCTGGACTGTCATGTTGAAAGTCCTCGCAGTAGGTGGCTTATTAGAAGCAGCCCTGCTTGCTCCCGAAGCTGCTGGTTTGTTCATTGGGCATTCCCTCTTCCAATGACCTGGGCGTCCGCACTGATGACAAGTGGCGGTTGGAATGACGGCAGGGGTTGATGATGGGCACTTATTTGAGTAGTGGCCTTCCCGACCGCACTTAAAACAGGTTACAGGCTTCCCTTTACACTCACCAGTATGATTCCTTCCACATATGTTACAGGCTGGCAATGGGGGTCGAGACTGGTTGGAATAGGACATTCTTGACTTCTGGCCGCCCTGGCTCACACTCACACTCATTGGCCGCTTAAACCCAGTGTTCCTTCCTGGTAGGGACACTGCTCCTCGATTAAATCTAGTTGGGAAGCTCCTTCCTGCGGAACCTCCACCCATGCTCATACTTTTCCTCTTTATTCCTTTCTTCTCTCTTTCCTTCTGCATCTGTTCACTTCCAACTTCTACAATCGTTGCCTTTTGCACCAGAGTGGCATAGTCCGTAAGCTCAAGGATTGCCACCCTATTCTGAATCCATGGTTTCAGTCCCTGCTGAAACCTCCTAGCTTTCTTTTCCTCGGTGCTCACAAACTCCGGCACAAACCTTGATAACTCAGTAAATTTCACTTCGTACTCTGCTACAGACAAGTTATTTTGCTTTAGCTCCAAGAACTTGAGCTCCATCTGGTTTTCCATAAACCTCGGGAAATACTTTCCCAGAAACAACTGACTAAATCTCTCCCAGGTTATAATAGCATCTGTCTCCATGTTTTTCTTGGCCTCCCACCAGTAGTTAGCTTCTCCTTTCAGAAGGTAGGTAGCAAATACAGTCTTCTGTGCCTCCTCGGTATTCAAAATCTCAAAAGATTTCTCCATTTCCTTTAACCATGCCCTGGCCTCAACTGGGTCGGCTGATCCGTGGAACTCAGGGGGCTTAAGGGACTTAAAAGCCCTGAAAGAGTTTGCCACAGCATTTTTACTTCCTTCAGGGGGTGGGTTGGGTTGACGTTCCAAATTCTGCCTTAGGAGTTGCATGAACTGGCTCATGGGATCCATGCCTGGGTTTGGTACTGGTTGTTCCACCTCGGTTTCTCCTTCTTCAGCCTCTATCTCAAATCCCTCAACATCATATGTTTCCTCTTCCTCTTCATACAGGGAGTCATCCTGTTCCACATAATCCTCATCTTCCTCTTCACTGTGTTCTTGGTTTCTATTGTCCTGATTATGGCTTCCCTGGTCTTCAGATCCAGGGTTCGCCCTAGTTCCAATCTTTCTTGGCGGCATGATTCTGATAATAATAAAAAAAATTATTGGGAAAAATTCAACGTTAGGTCACAATCATATACAACATTGTGCCTTGCACAACTCTTAAAATGGGGAGAACGTATATCGCAATTTTATTATTTTATGACAGTTCTAATACGAAGTGCAGTAATAATAATGATAAAAACAGTGATCCCTTCACTATGGAACTGAACCGAAAGGAAACAAATATATACATAATGCGAGAAATACATAGTTTGATCTGGTCAAAAGTACAACAGTGCTACAGTCATCTGTCCCAAAAGTGATACACAAGAGTCTATATGTCTAGTCAGAAAAAGGGATGCTATATACAAGTCAACTATCCCGGAAAATTGGCTCTTACTAAGGCCTCGGCTAACTAGACAACTAGACTATTCCATCATCAATCCTGAATCACACATCGGAGCGGGTCAGCTCCCAAACCCTTTCAATCGCACGATGGAAGATATAGTCGGCCTGCCGCCTGGAGATCCTACCATGCCTGTCCCCCTGGAGCGATCTGAGCCTCGCTCGGGATGTGAGCTCTATCCCCGTAAGCTCCCTCCTCAAGGATCGGGTTATAGAAGCCCTAGTCTCATAAGCTCGGGTACGCCTACCCGCCCTCTCTGCATCCAACTCCCTCCTGGCCTCATCTAGTCGGCCCTCGGCAACAGCCACTCGGGTCCTCAGAACATCCTGAACATATCCATGTGCTAACGAAGACTGCCTGTGGGCAAGGTCAAGAGGTGATGAATCCGGAGCCGCTGAGGGTGCCTCCTCGGTCTGCCTAGGCTCGGAAGTATGGGTCTCTGAGCTGTCATCATCAGGAATCGAAGATAGTGGTGGAGGGGTAGGGGCTCTGACCACCGAAAGTGTGGGTAATGGGGTACCAGCATACACTACCATAGGTCCAACACGCTCCTCAGCTACTGGGACCTCATCCAGGTCCTCCTCATCTGGAATAGCAATAACCTCTGTCTCTGACTCCTCTGAGGGGTCCTCCTCCTCTGAAATAGCAATGACCTCCGTCTCAGGCTCCTCTGAGGGGTCCTCTTCATCCTCCTCCATCTCAGGCTCCTCCTGATCCTCAACATCTAGCAATGCCTCATCATGCTCACGCTCGAACATCTCAGGGTCCTCTATCTCAGGCGCCTACACATTAAACGAGCTAAGTTACTATCATGATACTTATAAGGGTTCCCGTAAGGGTTTTAACTGTCAGCACTACTTTAAGTAGTCCGACCATGAACTTGGCAAGAGTTCTTATTATCTTTGTGAGTTTGTTATTATATCGACGCATCATCTCTGAGGTTTATAACGCTTAGCTCTGATACCATTTCTGTAACACCCCCAGATCCGGGGTCGGGGATCCGGGTTGTCACGGTCTTTCTTTCCACAATATCACTTCACTTAATTAATAATAAATAACCTCATGCTGTGACCCCATACTAACACACACCACAACCCGTTATAGTCTCAGAGATGAAATTGAAATAAGTACAAGTCTTTGAGTCCACAATTTAAAAGTTATTACAACCCAAAACGATTACTTGATAAATTTACAGTTAATTGCCATTATCTGCCACAAGTTATAATTATACATAATTGATTCTCAAAAGTAGATGGTCTGATCTACAATAGATCTACCTCTGCAGCTATAGCAGCTACAACATCATCGGGAAGACGCGGGACGCTTCCCACGCGCTTGCGCTGGGTCTGCTGGAGTCTGGCCATCTTTCCTAACTGTTGTTGTGTGATGAAGAAATAAAGCAAGAGTGAGCCTTACAGCTCGCAAGATAATATATAGTGATAACAATAATATAAGTATCTAAATGGATACTTACTAAAATCTTTTAGCAAGTGTAAGATAATTACTTACTAGATATAAGTAAAAACAAGGAATGAAGTTACCAAATACTTCACTACACTTATATCATCTATAAAGCTACTTGAACTACCACTGTTCAAAGTATAAAGAGTTTTTAACAGTTCATCACATAGATGAGACTACAAAATAAGATTTGAATAGATTAAATCTTTGAAATATTATTAAAGGAAATGAAGTCATGATATACTTCATTAAGTTCTGATATATATATATATATATCCACATATACATCTTCTTTATACAATTTCCTGAAAACCTCTGTCATGTAAAGTATGAACAGAGTTGCAATATCCAATAAATTTGGAAAGGAAAAGAATTTTGGCATAAACCAGATATCTTGCTGATCAGGCAAAGATACCAATAAGTAACCTTTTCTACTAGTAGATGGATGAATCCCCCACCGGTCATCACCCTGGCCACATAAGGACCTTGTGCTGGACCGCCACCCGGCCTCTTACGCGTTGATGGACTGCCACCCAGCCACTTACACTTTGATAGACCGTACCCCGGCCTGTCGCTTATGCCGACTCAATTAGATGGGCTTACTTCCCGAACATTGGGCAAGTAATCAATTCATTTACCAAAACTGCAACCTCGTTGCGAATATAAAATACACCACAGAGCCGGATTCCCCAGGTTTTGAGCGAGTATTTAAATCCCCTTAAAAAGGAAGATCTTAAATATAAAAATGAATTTTGGGATCCGCTCTCACTTTAAAAATCATTTTGAAGACTCGAAAACACTTTATAGAGTGTTTGGAGTAAAGCTGATTTAATGAAGTAAATCAGTCCCCAGAATATTTAGAAAATGACTGAATATTATTATTTAAATAATATTCCCATAAAGAATAATCTTTATAAAAATAATTGAAGTAGAAGTATTAAAACTTATACTTGAAACGAGTATTAAATAACCAAAGATATACTTATATGAAAGTACTATCTTTATTTGAATAATCGAAAATAAGTTTGATTATTGACACCTTATTATTTAATAAAATAAAGAATATACCTCAGCAAATAATCGGAGTCATAGATCCTCAAATAAATATTCAAATAATATTCATTAAATAATATAAACTGAGTCATAAGCCCTCGAATGAATATGCAAATAATATTTAATAAATAATATAAAAGAGTCATAAGCCCTCGAATGAATATTCAAATAATATTCAATAAATAATATAAAAGAGTCATAAGCCCTCGAATGAATATTCAAATAATATTCAGATAAATAAATAAAAGGGTCATAAGCCCTCGAATGAATATTCAAATAATATTCAGATTAATAAATAAAAGGAGTCATAAGTCCCCGAATGAATATTCAAAATAATATTCATTTAATATAAAGGAGTCATACGCCTTCGAATAATATTCGAAATAATATTCAATAATAAAATAAAGTTAAAGTTATCGAATAAACCTTATTCGATTAATAGTTTGGAAAACTATAACCATATATATATATATATATATATATATCCATATCCATATATACAAAATCTACTCGGGATCCTCGACTCCCGGTTTTAGAAAATATTTTCACCTTTGGGTCCCTATACCAAGGGTATATGCAAGTTACCGCTATCCTCTAGCATAGGTATTATCAACTGAACCAACAGATATATATTTCAAGAATATGAAAGAGGCATGCATATATACCATATCACATGCTACAATATATCGCAAGAATTTGCTAAATAACCAATATGCATTTATCGCAAGATCATGCATATACAAATGTATACATCACAACAACAGTATAACGGATAGAATACTTGCTTGAGCGACTCGGGGTGATAAAAGGCTCGGGACGAGTCTGGTAACCTATAAACAACAAGTAAGTTGGAATTAAACCAAAATCACTTGTAAATCTATACTTTAACTAACTTAGACTCTAACGCTTGTTTGGCGCTCACTGATTTGCTTAAGTCACTCGGGTACCCTCGGGTCCACCATTTTTAATAATTTAACCTTTACGAGTTTTAAAGCGATTCCTTCGCGAGTGTCTTACCAACTGCCTAACACACTTACCATAAATGTTTCATACATTAATTAACCCTTTTTGGTCTTTAACCTATGTTTCAAAGTAAGGCGAGGGAAAAAGTTTCGTTCGCGAAACGCCGTTACTTGAAACGGTCGTTTCTCCTAAACCGTGCATCGGAATCGAACGAACTACATATCAAAACGAAGCTCGTAACATGAGCTATCTAAACATGGCAGTGGTCATAAACTAGCAGGGGGTTCTCGGGTCCTAATGCTATGCACAAAAACAGTCCAAAGAAAATCGGACGTTACGACGGCTATGTTTACGCGATTTCCAAATTTTAAACCATTCAAAACCAACCACAAACCAACCTCAAATCCAACATACAACCAACAGCCATCCTTATCACATCATAAAAACCCCAACCCATTCAATTTAATCATTCATACTTATGCCTAAACTTAACTTTAATCATACTTAAGTTCTTTTAAATCAAAACCACAACATTTACCATTCCATTTCACTACCATTTCAAATCCCAAACTCTAAATCACAACAACAAGCTACAATATCATCCTACTAATCAAAATCATCTTATAATATATAGGAATCTAGGGTTTGGAGATGGTATACCTTCCTTGAAGTGGTGGGAGGAGCTAGGAAGCCTTAAGAAGCTTTGAGAAGTCTTAAGAATGCTTGGATCTTCAAGAAAAACAAGAAAAATTTCAAGTTAAAAACTTGAAAACACTATTCATTGTCTTCTTCTTTGATTAAATGAAGAAGATTGAGAAGGAATTAATGGCTTAAACTCATGATATAGTCCTAACTAAGCATGAAGATGATTAGGGAATTATCTTACCAATTTAGGAGGCTTGGATCTTGAGTTTTGAAATTCTTTGCCTTTAAAATGCTAAAAAGCCGAGAGCTCTTCAAGAACAAGCCTTGGTTGCTTTTTGATTTTTGATGAAAATGATTTTACTTGGCTTGGTTGACTTGTTTTTGTGTTTGCTTTAGTCAATTACCTTCTTGCCCTTGAATTTGTGTGGTTCTCATTCAACCACACCTCCTTCCTTCCCATGTCATGCTTGTGTCATCCTCATGATGTCATCCTCCCTTCCTTGTCCTCTTTCTATTGGTTGGATGACATCATTCCCACTAATCCCTTTGATTAACTTCCTAATCGTTTGCCTAATGACCGCTGATCTGTTATACGGTTCGCTTAACTTTCGTTCTCGTTTATCGTTTGAAGGATCATACCCGGGATCTTATTACTTAGGTTCCCTTAACCTTTCTCAATACATTATATTCCTTTTTATGATCCTCTATTATAATCCTTTAATTTAAATCCTTTTTATCCTGTTACCTTATACTCAATTCTCTCCGTATCTTGTGGATTTCCGGGAAAAACCAAAGTGTTCGGAATTGGATTCTGACGATCTTTACATACACTTATATACTTCATAGAGTACTAATAATATCCCAGAATATCCATAACAGAACCCCTACATAGTGTGGCGTGAAAAGTTTTCTCATTCAGCTAAAACACTATTCACAAGGGTTACAAAAAGTTGAAAATTTTGGGGTTATTACACACTGCAAATGTGTAATAATTAGTTCATATATATTGATGCGATTATCCTGAGTTATCTTGATATACTTGAACCAAGCAATTCTTAAATCTATCTTTATATAATATAGAAATGCAATGAACCCTAAAGTACATATTGCAAGTAGATCAAAAGTCGTATCATGCTAGTATATCAAAGTAATTGGAAGGTCATGATAAAATAAAGATTTGATATAATATTTGATTGATCCTCTTGATTAACATGCTATTGATTACTAAAATATTGACATCTCACTCTGATGCTTGAACTCCAATATAAACTGTACTTTGATACCTAAAAGCCAGATATTCTTTAAAGTTGTTCTAAATTGATTGATAACCCTTTTTCTTGCCCTAAAGTTCGACAATCCTGAATTACCTTGAGCTAAAGATCATTTCTTCATACCTTAACACCCCTAGTATTCATGAAGCTTATCTTCTTGATGTTCTAGTACTTGTACCTTGTCGAAAACATTTGCTTTAAGCCTAGTTTGGCATTATTCTTTCATATTATCCAATAGCCTTGCTAAATCTCCTTGTCAAAGTTCTTGTTTATGGAAACCTCTCAATTACCCTAATATAGTAAAGTCTAGTGGATCATGGCCCTGAGATTTAGTGTCATATTTCCACTGTTTCAAGTTGATCTATAATCCCTTCATAAAAATGTTTACTACTTAAGAGATTTTATCATAAATCAGCATCAGTTTTTGAAATAATTAAAATATGGATTTTTAGTCCCAAAGGGGGATAAATGTTTTCTTTGAATAGTGGATCTGGACTGAGACGCGAGTCATTTCCACACTTATATTATAGGCTTAAAAGTTGCCTCAGGATCCCATTAATGTTTTAGAACCCAGCGAGGTTCGGGATTACTTCGTGGCTGATCACCGGCTGTAATCCATAGCATCATAAAATGATTTTGTTTAAGTTATGATTTTGAAAATGTTTTGATTCAAGCAAATGATGCCATCACTCAAAGTTTTATCTCTTGTTAACATTGGTTATGCCTTCGCATTGTCATTCTTCTATATATATCTCGATTTATGTTTTGTACCATATAGTTTAGCACTTGTTGAGCATTTGGCTCACTCCTTGCTTTACCCTAATATTACAGCTAGCAGCTATGGTTAGATTCAAGTAGACAGCACGTAAGACCTGTGACGCCGATGCGTATGTCCGAGCTCAGGTAGAATAAGAGATAGTTTTATGTGAGGACTCGATATTAAAATCATTTGTAATAGATGCTAGTGTTGGGCCGTTCCAAACCCTAAATTGTAAGATCTTGGATTTAGTTATGTTTACTTTCTTTTAAATATTGTAATAGTTATATTTATTTTGTTTGTTAAGTTGTGGGTGTGACAGGTTTTGGTATCAGAGCTACGGTTTAGGGTCCCTGGACAGCCCAAATAGGTTATAGGATATATGTTTAGGCTATAGATAATATGCGAGAGAGAAGGTAAGTAAATTTATTATTATTAATACTCCTTTTATTGGTTTGTCAGCAAAGGGCGCATTCCTCGTCATCCTCTGGGTTGGACGACACTATTGCTTTCTCCGTGTATGCTGAGTTGAGGCGCGAGTTTGACATGCTTCAGGGCAAGTATGAACGATTGATAGACCGACTGAAGAACGTGTACCCGGACGGCCGAAACTATGAAGGGAAACCTAAGGAGCAGGTGACTGTGAGACTTGAGACTTTGGTTCAGTACGTCAACACTAAGCTTGAGGAGATGCCATCACACCGAGACTGCACCAGCCAGTATATCATCCAGATGGTGGCGGATGAGCTCCAGAGCATGGTGAAGTCGCGTTGAGAGGAGAAGACTACCAAACCCCGTTCTGATGGAGTGGAGCCTTAGTTCTTTCCATTATTTACCTTTCATGTTGTTGTATTATCAAACTTCGTAGAATTCCCAGTTGTTTCCTTTAAATAAGCATGTTGTTCCTAGAATCAGACTTCGTCCTAATCCCAATGTATTGTGACCTTAAAATTTCAATTATTATGCACTATCGTTCCATTTGCTCTCAACTGTTATTTTACGCCTTTGTATGCATCACCATATCTGTTAAATTCGAAACTTGACCTCATATGTAAATAAGAATGCCATGTGATACCCTCGAATTATTTCATTATTCATACTTGTTTTAATATAACTCTTATTTCTGGATCATGCCACCCAAAAAGAAGAACCCAACAACCACATCTACCACATATCCAAATATTCTTCGATTACTGGAAACTTTGCAACAACAAACCGATGCTATAGCTCAACAACAACTAACTCTTCAACAACAAATTGAAAACCAAGATAATCATGAACCACACCAACCACCTGATCCACCAGTACCACCTCAACAAGTTGTCACTTTCAAGGCTTTTCAGAATGTGAATCCACCTGCATTTCATGATACCACTGATCCAATAATAGCTAACACATGGATCAAGGAAATGGAAAGGGCTTTTCAGTTGGTACAGTTAGGAGACGATCAGAAGACGCCATATGCTACTTACTTCTTGAAGGGCGAAGTCATCTATTGGTGGGAATCAGTAAAAGCTATGGAAGCAACTCAGCAGGTTTCTTGGGAAAGATTTAAGAAGTTATTTCTGGAAAAGTATTACCCTAAGTACATGCAGAATCAGATGGAGCTTAAATTTCTTGAGTTGAAGTAATGGAATATGTCTGTACTGGAGTATGAGAAGAAGTTCACTGAGTTGTCAAGGTTTGTGACAAAGTATACCAGCACTGAGGAGGAAAAAGTGAAGAGATTTCAACAAGGATTGGAGCCTTGGATCAGAGATAGAGTTGCTATGTTTGAGCTTGATACTTATGCGGGAGTAGTACAGAAAACTGCTCTGATTGAGAACAATGGGATGCAGTCCAGAAAGGAAAGGGATAACAAGAAGAGAAAGGTTCCATTTTATGGAGAAAAGTCTGAAGCCGGAAATTCACAAGATCAGAATGTAAAGAGGATTGGATTCCATAAGGGCGGAAATTTTCAAAAGAAGGGAAATTTGGGCAAAAGACAAGAATCGAAGGGGAACAACCAGGAAAGCCAAGGACAAGTTGGAGAAAACAGATTCCAGAGACCGGAATGCAAGCATTGTGGAAGGAGGCACCCCGGAGTGTGTAATAAGCTGAGCATGACATGCTATAGGTGCAACCAGAAGGGACATTTGGCAAATGAGTGTAAGATGCTGAAGCCAGGAGTTATATGTTACAAGTGTGGAAAGACTGGACACATAGCTAGGGAGTGCAAGACAACCGGACCAGTCAAAGTTCTAATGAATGTGGCAAGTACCAGTGCAAGCGTGCCAGCTGAGGTATTGGCATTACCTCCACCACCTACAACAACTCCGCAAGCAACAGCAAGGCCATTCAATTTAAAAATGAAGGATGCTGTTCAGAACTCTGAGGTGATAGCGGGTACACTTTTACTCAATAATGTCAAAGCTAAAGTATTGATTGATTCGGGAGCAACAAGATCTTTCATATAAGAAACTTTTGTTGATAAACTTCAATGTGATAAAATGATTATGAGCGAGGTAGTAAATGTGGTAATTGCGAACCAAGAGAAGATTCCTGTGAATCAATTATGTCCGAAGTATGAGATTGATATTTCGGGGCATAAGTTTTCAGCCGACTTGATACTCTTCAAGTTGGGAGAGTTTGATATAATTTTAGGAATGGATTGGTTAGGGAAGAATAACGCCCAGATTAATTGTAAGACCAAGAAAGTGTATTTAAAGATGAAGAGTGGAGAGAAGGTAGTATTTAAGGGACAGAGGCAAGAGCAAATGTTTCTTACAATCGTTCAGGCTAAGAAGTTACTTAGGAAAGGTTGTGAGTCATTCCTAACTTATGGAGTGGATTCAGAAAAAGGCATTCCCAGCATAGAAGATATCCCCGTAGTTAACAAGTTCCCAGATGTGTTTCCAGACGAACTACCAGGCTTACCACCAGATCGACAAATCGAATTCGAGATCAACCTTGCTCCGGGCACATAATCAGTTTCAAAGGCCCCATATAGGATGGCACCAGCAGAAATGAAAGAGTTGGCGAGCCAGCTACAAGAATTGTTGGATAAAGGAGTAATTCGGCCAAGTACGTTACCATGGGGATCACCTGTTCTGTTTGTAAAGAAGAAAGATGGAAGTATGCGGCTATGTATAGATTATCGAGAGTTGAATAAGGTAATGATTAAAAACCACTACCCGCTACCCAGAATTGATGACTTATTTGATCAGCTAAAGAGAGCAAAGTGTTTTTCAAAGATTGACTTGAGATCAGGATACCATCAACTAAAGATCAAGGAAGAAGATATTCCCAAGACAGCATTCAGGACCAGATACGGACATTATGAAATCTTAGTAATGCCGTTTGGATTGACTAATGCCCCGGCCGCATTTATGGATCTGATGAATCGGGTATTTAAAAAGTATTTGGACAAGTTCGTAGTGGTATTCATTGATGACATCCTTATTTATTCTAAGTCGGAAGAAGAACATAAGCAGCACCTATGGATAGCATTGGAGATACTCCGACAAGAGAAGTTGTATGCCAAGTTTTCCAAATGTGAGTTTTGGTTAAAGGAAGTTCAATTTTTGGGGCATGTCATTGGAAATGAAGGAGTTAAAGTAGATCCGGCAAAGATTGAGGCGATTATGAGTTGGGAGAGGCCAAAGACACCTACAGAAGTGTGAAGTTTTCTAGGATTGGCAGGGTATTATAGAAGGTTTCTCAAGGATTTTTCAAAAATCGCTACGCCATTGACTAAGTTAACCAGGAAGAATCAGGAGTTTGAATGGAGTGCAGAATGTGAGAATAGCTTTCAAGAGTTGAAACAGAGATTGTAACGGCTGCAGTGTTAGTATTACCAGATGACCAAGGAAACTTTGTAATTTTCAGCGACGCTTCACATAAAGGATTGGGCTATGTGCTAATGCAACACAATAAGGTGATCGCGTATTCATCAAGACTGTTAAAACCGCATGAGTTGAAGTACCCGACGCAACTAGCCGCCATAGTGTTCGCACTTAAGATTTGGAGACATTACCTCTACGAAGAAAAGTGTGAAATCTACACAGATCACAAGAATTTAAAGTAAATTTTCACTCAGAAGGAGCTCAATATGAGGCAAAGGAGATGGTTGAAATTGATCAAGGACTACGATTGCTCGATAAATTATCATCCTGGAAAGGCGAATGTTGTAGCTGATGCTTTAAGTAGGAAGGAGAGATTGAATATGATGGCAACACCAAAGGAATTGTCTGAAGAGATTAAGAAATTTGGATTAGAACTTTATGATTATGGAATAGTTGAAGAAGTTTGTCGTGCAATGACTTTTCAGCCAAAACTAGTGGAAAGGATAAGGAAATGTCAGGAAAAAGTAATGGAGAGAGAGAAGAATCAACTGACTGGAGAAGAGATTGGCACTCAAAGGGATGAGCAAGGTATACTAAGGTTTTCCTCAAGAATTTGGATTCCTCATGTACCTGAATTGAAGAATGAGATCCTACAAGAAGCCCGCAATTCAAGATTTTCAATCCACCCGGGAAGCACCAAGATGTATCGGGACTTAAAGCAGAACTTTTGGTGGCCAAATATGAAGTGAGACGTGGCAGAATGGGTTGCAAAGTGTTATACTTGTTAGAAAGTGAAGGCAGAACATCAACGACCAAGTGAATTAATTCAGCCCCTAAAGATTCCAGAATGGAAATGGGAAAATATTGCTATGGACTTTATAGTGGGACTACCGCGAACGAAATCCGGACATTACGCTACATGGGTTATAGTTGATCGCCATACGAAGTCAACGCATTTCCTACCAATTAATGAGAAGTCGTCATTGGACAAATTGGTTCATCTGTACGTGCGTGAAATCGTACTAAGACATGGAGTACCCATATCTATAGTTTCAGACAGAGATCCCCGATTTAACTCGAGATTCTGGAAGCAGTTTCAAGAAAGTATTGGCACTAAGTTGAATATGAGTACGGCATACCACCCGTAGACTGATGGTCAGAGCGAAAGGACAATTCAAACAATCGAAGACATGTTGCGCAGTTGTGTAATCGATTTTGCAGGAAGTTGGGACAACCACTTGCCATTGATTGAATTCTCTTACAACAACAGCTATCACTCCAGTATTGGCATGCCACCATACGAAGCTTTGTACGGACGAAAATGTAGATCACCGATAAGTTGAAATGAAGTAGGAGAAGGAAGGATTCTAGGCTCGGAATTGGTACAACAGCTGCATGACACAGTCAAGTTAATTCAGAGAAGGTTGCCTGCTGCTCAAGATAGACAGAGGAAGTATGCGGATCCAGTACGTAAGGATGTTCGATTCCAAGTAGGCGAAGCCATTTTGTTGAAGGTGTCACCAAGAAAAAGGTTATCTAGATTTGGCAAGAAGGGGAAGTTAGCACCTAGATATACAGGTCCTTTTGAGATTTTGAGTCAAGTGGGGAAGGTAGCCTACGAGTTAACCTTACCACCTCAGTATCAACATGTGCATAATGTGTTCCATGTGTCGTTGCTTAAAAAGTACAATCCTGACGCCAGCCATGTGATAGAATATGAACCTGTAGAAATTCAGGCAGACCTGTCATTTGTGGAGCAACCTGTCAAATTACTCGACTGGCAAGTAAAGAATCTTAGGAATAAGTCGGTAAAGTTAGTGAAAGTACTTTGGAGGAACCCCAAGGTCGAAGAATCAACTTGGGAGTTAGAGTCTGATATGCGTTCCCAGTATCCTCATCTGTTCTCTTAGATTCTAGGGACAGAATCCCTTAAGGGGGAGAGGATGTTACGACCGGTATTTTCGTGTAATATTATTTGTGGATTTGGTACAATATTAAAGCCGAATGAAAATATATTCAGTGATTGTACATTTGTGTGAGTGAAAATTTCTGCATTATAAATTTGTTGTATGTAGTATATGATTTTTTCAAAGTAAAAGTTTATTTCTTTCCTTTATTTTTGATTTATAAGGGATATTCTAAGCCTTGAAAAAATTTTCTTTTAAAAGTTATTTTGTTCACAAATTTTGAGAGTGATTTTATAAAATTTCTAAAAATCTAAATTATTTTATGGTATAAATTTTGTAATTTTTGAACTTTTATTTTATTTTATAAAAATACATCTTTGAAAATTAGTTGCTTAGTTATTATCAAATTACATGGTTACCCTTGCATGCAAATACTCTTCTATTCAACTAAGGGGCCAGGAAGGCATTTCCAACCCCACTCACTTTCACTCTACTAGCCAAATTACCACCTTGTCCTTGCATGCAAATCTACCTAACTATATTGGAAGGCTACTCTGGTAAATTCTCATATCCACTCACTTGTGGTCAAATCAAAAGCATAAAAACCAAACAAATATGATTATCACTCCACTTTCACTCCACCATTTCCACACCCCCTCCTTTCTCCCCCTCTCCTCTCGGCTCCTTCCTCTCGACTTTTTGGCCGAAGCCCTACCCCCTCCCTTTTCTTCATTCTTTATTCAAGCTTCCATTTCCCATTCAAGTAAATGTTACTTCCTATATCTTGATCATATATAATCCAAAGAAGTTTGAGTAAAAAGTTTAAGTTTTGATCTTGCATGGCATAGTTTTAGTTGGAACTCAAAGTACAATCTTAATTCTCATGGATGTAAGGTTATATTATTGAGGGACCTACAAGGAATGGTGAAATGCCAAGTCATGAGAATGAGGCTCTTGATTTTAATGGTCATTTTCCCTTCCATTTCATTCGGCCATGACCTTGAGGGAGCCGAATGAATGGTTCTTAATGATATTTTGGTTGCTTTGTTTCATTTTGTGTGTTTTTATGATAATAACATGAAAATCTTAGTAAAATATTGGTAAAAACCTTTGCATGTTAGGTGGTCATTTATATATAAACAATTATAGGTTTTCATGTTGAGTTAAAATGAAAATTTATTTGGAAAGCATGTTGTTTTGATTAGTAAGACTCGAAGTCATGCATGCATGCAAATTTCTCTTGAATTCTTGGAAGTTCTTGATCATTAGGATTGATATCTTGATATTAAACCTTAATTGTAGTTAAGTTAAGATATTAACTAAGAATTGTGCTTCTTAAAATGTGATGTTATTTCGTTTATATTTACCATAAAGGTTAAAGTTGTTGTCCTTGAAAACTTGATGACTTATAATTTCTATAATGTGATTTCCTTTATTTTGCTATGTTGCACCTTAGGTAAGGATGATCTTCACTAAGTCAATTTTGAGTGTAAGGGGTTTAGTTCAGTAGATCACCATATTTAAGTTATGGTTTGGGTATTTTGGTTGTTGGTGGTTGGGTTGTTAAGTGAGAACCTTGGAGAAATGAGAGTCTTAGTTTCTGCAGAAAATCAGTTTGGTACCCTGAGGTTTAGAGTGAGTTTTGACCATGTCATTGTTGTGAACTTTGAGGCCCAAGCCACCAGAAGCTAGAATTAGGAGTATATAAAAGGTTTTAGGTGTTTTTTGGAGGTTTACAAGTCGTTTGGATAGGTGCACGAGTGGAATCACAAAATCTGTCCAGCAGGGGACAGTTTTGTTGCAACTTAGAAATAGGAAGTTTTAACCATGTCATAGGTAGGCCCTCATTAGGCCCTGTTGGGCCTTAGTTAGAGGGAGTGTTAGAGGAGTTTTTCCAACCATAGTTCATAGGATTTGAGTTAGAACCATGTGTCGCAAGTTAGTTCAAGTCAGGGCATTTTCTGCCCAGAAAAACAGGGGAACCATGGACTTTAAGTTTAGGCCCAAGCTAGGCCCTTGAGCCACATCAAGTTTGGGAGATGTCTTATGGTCAGAAGAGTCTAGTGTAGAAGTTTTGGAGGTAAACTTGTAGTTTAAGAGTGTCTAATGTACTCAAGAAACCATAGATGTCATTCTGAAATTTACTCCAGTGAGCACTTTCACTTACCACATAGTTTTAGAGCACTTTTGAGTGAGACCTAGGTTGACCACTATGGTTGCAAGATAGTATAAAGCCATTAGAGTTAAAGGCCCAAGTGAGGGTCAATAGTTTTTAGATAGTTTAGTAAAGGCACATCGAGTTAGGAAGCCAAAATTTGGAGACTTTGTCTAGTTTAGCGACCAAGTGACTTAAATTGTGGGTCGAGATCATCCAAGCCTAGTGTTGCATTATGATGTGTGTGATATTATTTGATATTAAAATATGATATGTGAGTATATGTGGCTATGTGGACAATGGTATTTATAAGGTGATTATAAATTGAGTACCATTAGGCCTAAGTGCCATTTGTGTTTAATTTCGGGTTGTAAATAGGTTGAGTTGGTGAGAATATATTATAATGAGGTTATTATTATTTATGTAGGATCTCGAGAAGAGGTAAACTTGCCATAAAGGTCGATTAAAGCTTCCAGTTGCTCCTACCAGCCAGACCAGACTAGCTTTTCTCAAGGCAAGTGATTCAACCTGTCTTTCGTATTCACTGCAAATGTGTAATAATTAGTTCATATATATTGATGCGATTATCCTGAGTTATCTTGATATACTTGAACCAAGCGATTTTTAAATCTATCTTTATATAATATAGAAATGCCATGAACCCTCAAGTACATATTGCAAGTAGATCAAAAGTCGTATCACGCTAGTATATCAAAGTAATTGGAATGCCATGATAAAATAAAGATTTGATATAATATTTAATTGATCCTCTTGATTAACATGCTATTGATTCCTAAAATATTGACATCTCACCCTGATGCTTGAACCCCAATAGAAACTGTATTTTGATACCTAAAGGCCAGATATTCTTTAAAGTTGTTCTTAATTGATTGATAACCCTTTTTCTTGCCATAAAGTTCGACAATCCTGAATTACCTTGAGCTAAAGATCATTTCTTCATACCTTAACACCCATAGTATTCATTAAGCTTATCTTCTTGATGTTCTAGTACTTGTACCTTGTCGAAAACATTTGCTTTAAGCCTAGTTTGGCATTATTCTTTCATATTATCCAATAGCCTTGCTAAATCTCCTTGTCAAAGTTCTTGTTTATGGAAACCTCTCAATTACCCTAATATAGTAAAGTCTAGTGGATCATGGCCCTGAGATTTAGTGTCATATTTCCAGTGTTTCAAGTTGATCTATAATCCCTTGATAAAAATGTTTACTACTTAAGAGATTTTATCATAAATCGGCATCAGTTTTTGAAATAATTAAAATATGAATTTTTAGTCCCAAAGGGGGATAAATGTTTTTTTTGAATAGTGGATCTGGACTGAGACGCGAGTCCTTTCCACACTTATATTGTAGGCTTAAAAGTTGCCTAGGGATCCCATTAATGTTTTAGAACCCAGCGAGGTTCGGGATTACTTCATGGCTGATCACCGGCTGTAATTCGTAGCGTCATAAAATGATTTTGTTTAAGTTATGATTTTGAAAATGTTTTGATTCAAGCAAATGATGCCATCACTCAAAGTTTTATCTCTTGTTAACATTGGTTATGCCTTCGCATTGTCATTCTTCTATATATATTTCTCGATTTATGTTTTGTACCATATAGTTTAGCACTTGTTGAACATTTGGCTCACTCCTTGCTTTACCCTGATATTACAGCTAGCAGCTATGGTTAGATTCAAGCAGACAGCACGTAAGACCTGTCACGCCGATGCGTATGTCTGAGCTCAGGTAGAATAAGAGATAGTTTTGTGTGAGGACTCGATATTAAAATCAGTTGTAATAGATGGTAGTGTTGGGCTGTTCTAAACCCTAAACTATAAGATCTTGGATTCAGTTATGTTTACTTTCTTTTAAATATTGTAATAGTTATATTTATTTTGTTTGTTAAGTTGGGGGTGTGACAATACAATTATTACCCAACTCAATTATGATAATAATTGTCTACCCATACAATTATTACCAGACTCAATTATGATAATAATTGCCTACCCATACAATTATTACCCAATCCAATTATATTTTATATCACCAAGCCTATATCACATATTGGGTTTAACCCCAACAATCCTCCCCTTCAACCCAATACTCCACATCAGGTTGAATGGTAACCATCAAAACATCAACGTCCATTTGCCGATGCCTCCCCTCGAACAAGAATCCATTCATCTCGTTCTTCCAACTTTTGAGAATCACTAAGGTCCGTATAGTGACCTCTAATAACTCCAAACTACCGTTCTTCATCCTAATGGTATATCCGTCCACAAAATCACTTGCATCAACCACGAGTGCCTCCTTTCAGCATTGAGTCACCTGATCCTTGCTTTCACAATCTGTAAGGCATATGTCATAGCCTATTTGTATATTCGAGGATTTAACTCAACTCAAATAAGAATGTAATAAGTAAATAGTGGATCTACTGTCAAAGAGATCTCACAGAGTAACATCTGTCAGAGGATTCAGAAACAAGGTTCATCTACAGACTTGAGGAATTAATTCACTGGAAGAAGCTCAGGAAATTGATCAAGCCTCAGTGATATAAATCAAGATTGTGGATTTAATCAAGTGACAGAGATCTCGTCAGGGTATCAGGTAATTACAGGGATTTAATCTGAATTTAATCTGAAATCAAAGTCAAGACATGAAGAAACGTCACGGAAGTTAGTCACTCATGAACCAGACAGTACATCGAGTGTCAACATTGAAGTGGTGGAATTGATTCATAATTCTCAGTGATTTTCAGAAGATTTTCAGAAGAATGGTTGCTGCTCAAGATTAGTATTAATTCTCTATTAATTAATTAAGTCATATAATTTAATTAAGAAAATAAATTATATCTGCAAAGATTAATTTATTTATTAATTGAATTAATTGATTAATTATTTCAGAATTAATATTGAGAATTTTCAGAAGTTTAATTGGATTAAAAACAGTCTTAAATCAGCAAGACAATTGAAAATGAACTAGCATGACAATCTGGATTGTCATTCCAAGTCATTACAATAGTCATACCGAAAGTTCTACTAGGAAGGAGATTGTCTTGCTAGTTCAACTGATTGTCATACCGAAAGTCATTGTAGTTCAATCAGATTGTCTTGTTAGTACAATCAATAGTCCTACCGATTGTCTTGCTGAGCTCAGGATTGTCTTGCCAGTTAAATGAGAGTCTGTTGATTGATTTAAAAAGAACAGAAGCAGCATACATTGATAATCATCCAATATACTGAACACAACTCAAGAACAAAAACAAAGCAGCCGCAGAAGAAATATTTTATCCTTCATCTGCAAACCTCAAGATCATAATTTCTAGTTTGTAAAGTTAAATCCAAACCACTAGAAACCTTTATCTTGTTCTTGTGTAACTATCTAGCGGATCAAAATCCCTAGAACTTAATCTCAAATTGCGTTTAGCATTTGAATCTTTTTATTGCAAAAATAGAAAAAGTTCATGTCGAATTTATTCTAGATTTGTGATAATTAATTTGAGATTAATTCCTTGTAATCGATATAGTTGTTGTAACACCTTTCAAGTTTAATAATATTCTTATTTAACTTGAATTTTGTTTCACATTTTTATTCCGCATTTAATTCGATTATTTGGTATTGTTTGTATTCAACCCCCTTCTACAAACACATTGGGACCTAACAATTGGTAGCAGAGCCTTCTGATTAACGAACAAATCAAGATCCTAGACTTTTGTGATTTTTCAACTCCTTGAATTTTTATTTATTCAAAAATTCATAATGACTTCACAAAAAGTTGGAACCGTTAAAATTCCACTATATGATAAAGAAAATTATATCATGTGGAAAAAGAAGATGCTCTTATTTTTACAAGTTGCAAATCCCAAATATCTGAACTTCTTAAAGAAGGGTCCAACAACTCCAATGGTTATTGAACCAGAGGTGATAGTAGATGATGTTGTGATTACCAAAGCTAGAACCTATCCAAAAGAGCCTGAGGATTATTCTCCTGCTGAAAAAGAAGAAGCCTCCTTGGATGCCAGCCTTCAGTTAATTTTAGTTGATTCCCTCGATCCCTTAATGAACAGAAATGTGATGAACTGTAAAAATTCCAAACATATCTGGGAAACTATTGAGGTGATTAATGAAGGTACAGAGGAAGTTAGGGAGAACAAGTTGGAGATCCTAACCTCTGAGTATGAACATTTTAAATCAAATCCAGGAGAAGGAATTACTGAAGTGTTTGAGAGTTACAATGCGTTGATCAACAACCTAAACATAAATAGGAAATATTATTCAATCAGGGAGGTCAACAAAAAGTTCCTTTTAACACTGCCAACTCATCTTGAACATAGAATCACTGCCATTAGAGAAGCTAGAGATCTGAGTGAGATTTCTTTGGATAGACTCTATGGTGTGTTGAAAACCTATGAGTTGGAGCAGATTCAGCAAAAGGAAGTCTACGGGAAAGATAGAATGGTCAGCACATCTACTGCTCTTGTAGCTGAAGGTCAACAACAACAAAAATCTCAACAGTCAGAGAGAATGGTACAGTTTCCCAAGGCTGAGGAAAATGTGATAGTAGCATTATATGATCCTCCTACTACAAATCAATCCAGTGATGATTTTTATTCCTTGGAAGAGCTGGAGCAATTGGAAGATGAGTCAATGGCCCAAATTGTCAAGAGATTCTCCAATGTCAGATTCAAGAGAAATCCCAAGTTCAAGTACAAGTCCAACTACAACAGATTCCAGACAGGTGGATTTTCATCCTCTAACACCAGTAGTGTTGGATACAAAACAGGGATGGTTGATCGGAGCACCATTAGATGCTATAACTGCAATGAGTTGGGACACTTTGCCACAGAATGGAGGAAGCCAAAGCAAGTAAGGAAGAACTCTTATGATTCAAATCAGAAGAGTAACTCTGAAAGGGCTTACCTGGCAAAGGGAAGAAGCTGGGATGATACTGATAGTGAAGATGAAGAAGATGAGAATCTTGCTCTTATGGCTATTGATGGAAAAGCTTCATCGTCAAGAAAAGAGGTAAAATATACTGATGCTGAATTAGTTTATCATCTAGGAGGTTCCTTAGATTGTGCTCATCGTGATAATGAACTGTTAAGTCAGCAGATCAAAGACCTTGAGAAAGAGGTCAATGAATTAAGACTTGTGCACATTAATCAAGAAAAGTTAAAAGAACAAGTATCTTTTCTAGAGAATAGAGTTGACTGTTATAGACAACTCGGAACTATTCTCAAAGACAAGATCACCGGTCTTGAGACTAAGGTTAGAGCCTACTTCAATTCTTGTTCGAAGGCTAAGGAGTTCTACAGTAAGCAAGCTGTTAATCAAACATCTGGAATAGGTTATGATTACAATGCTGCTATTGGAGAATTAGGCATAAACTCCCCTCCTCATGTATGTGCTAAAGGTAGGGAAGTACCACATGTGCTTAAGGGTGTTGACGAACCCCTCTATAAAGCATCAATTATTGAACCATTTGATGCGACCTCTTCTGTTATTCAAGAAGAAATACGTGCTGAAGATCATGCTAATGAGAAGGTTGTTTCCAAGTCAAGTGTGTCGAAAGTTCCAGTCAAAGTTGTGAAAGCAACTGAGACTAACTCAGACACACATGAGTTGGATAACAAAAATGCCATGTCTACCATGCATAAATTGCCTGCTGTTAATCACTCTCATAAAGCATGTGGTGTTGCTAATTGTATGTCTTGTGCTTTTAATTTGATGCATGCTTATTTTAATGGTAAGCATGTTTCTAGTAATAAGACTACTCCTCGTCAACATGTGAATAATAAGAAGCATGATAGGTCTAAGACTGCTAGTCCTTCTAAGGCTAGAAAGGAGACATTTGTGCCTAAGCCTAAATAGAAATTTGTTAAGGCTGTTTACAAGGTCAAATGTTCAGTCATTGAGGATGTTGAGACCATTAAAATTAAAAATGTTGTTTTGCCTGACAAAGGACAATTCTACAAGTATGCCGGGCCCAACCAAGTTTGGGTTCCGAAGAAGGTCTAATCCATTTGAAGTGCAGAGTAGTATACAGGTGTAACCGGTAGTGTGGATTCTTGACAAGTGGATCATCAAGACATATGACCGGAGATAGAGCCCTTCTATCAAATATGGATTGAGAAAGCTGGCCCACTGGTTACCTTTCAAGATAATAGCAAAGATTTATCTGAAGGATATGGTTGTTTGCAAGCTGGGAATGTTATCATTGAAAATATGTTTATTGTGCTAGATTATTATCAGGAAGCAGTATCTAACATATAGCACCAGTGACGAGACTTGGGAATATTATGACATATCAGGCACCTGATGCACATTACACTTGGAATTGGACTCTAGTAAGGTGTGTACAAGTGTACTCCTGGTTGGTGAGTCAAAAGAGGATGTCAGTGCACCACAGTTCATGGACTTTGCAGCTGCAGATCTATTGGACTATGCAATCTCTTCTTCACAATCTCACTTCAAGTTGGTATGAACTAGTGTACTACTCAAGCAATCGTCAAGAACATGGTATGGCACTCTAACTGAAGTTACAGTTTAATATGAACTAGTAGAGTCGTCATATTAATAACTCTCTTATCACTAGGTACAAACATATTGTTTTATATGTGCAGACAGTTTTAGGAGAAAATCAAACTTCTTTCTATATTAGTGATTTCTTATTTCATATAAAATCCTTTGAAATCACCATTTTACATCATTTCTCTCAAAAGATTAAATGTATAATTTTCATTCATTATATATCTTAAGTACATTTTATCTCTTTATTGCCATATGTTCTGTGATACAGGTTCAGTCTCAAATGACTTTCTTTCATTGACAGTCATGAGGTTGAAAACCCACAATATTTATCCCAGACTGTAAAGACAAACACAGAAATAGAACCAACCAACACTCTCTTACCACTAAATGTAGTATGAATGAGCGTGAGGGAGATAGTTCCTTAGTGCACCATATAAGGAAGGTTCTATAGTCAACCCAGTAGCTCTGTCTCCTACATAGATGAGTAGTATTTAAACCGAGACAACTGCTAGCCCCCATACATCTTCTCAAAAAGATGTAATGGCTGAAAAGTAACAAAAACAGTTACTAGATTCATTCTCTCAACATGGTGCGTCTATTGAAATTTGCCTGTCGGCCAAGGTATCCGATGTACTGTCACCACTTCAAACATAAACAATTCTTTATGCACAAGGAAAGGGTACACACACAAAGGATGAGTTGACAGAAACAAGAGTTTCGACCATTTTAAGGTCAGATTCGATTATTTAAGGTTCGTTAATGGACCAATTGCCTTTACAGGTGTCAGGAGAGGATACTGATCCAAACGCCATATGTCAGTGGTCAGTGTCTACCTCCCCAGGCATAAATCCCCTGGATGCATCTGCGGATAGTGGATCTGACATAGGTGCAGATCGGCAACTTGTTGACAATGATTCAGATATTACCTGATGAGTCACAAGGACATGTCTTCACAGACATTAGAAGGGAACTTTGATCTTTATGCTAAATTTGTTGGATCATTGTTTACCTTCCCAGAATTCAAATCTGGAACCCTAAAAGGGAAACTAGCAACTTGTAGATTATGACTCAGATTCATCTGACGAGTTTAACAAGGATAGGGATTTGCGAACTCCCATTACACCACCTGTGACCTCCTTAAGGATGGCTAAGGTGATTTTCCTTGCAGGTACAGTTGAATGTTGGAGCTATGAGAAGAGTGATACACTTGTGAGAATGTGCGTAAACACGAGTGGAGAGAAGAGTGAAACACATGTGAGGTACACTAAACAGAATCACACACTCACAGTGAGGAAGAAAGAGAAACTACTTGTTATTTCTTTTCCAACCAAGTGAAATATGAGAAATCCTTCAGACGACGGCATACCACTACTAAAAATATGGGATCAGACATCGGTTCTGAACCGATGTTAAAAAAAAAACTGAACCGATGTCTTCGCGTGTGATGTTAAATGTCATCAGGCTTTGACATCGGTTCACAGCCGATGTCTATTACAGTGCTATACATCGGTTTTAAGAATAATTCTGATGTCTTTGCAACAAATTTCAGCTTATATTACAGTATTTCTAGGTGAATATGAGTATATTATGGGGTAATTATCCATTAAAACATGAAACCTAGAAGCTCTAAAAGATATTTTTTTTAAAATCTTTCAAACAAACCGATGTGAAAATCTAGATCAGACATTGGTTATGTTGTCTGACCGATGTGAAATGGTCCATCAGACATCGGGTACTTGTATCAACCGATGTAAAATAATGGGTTAGACATCGGTTTCGTTCATTTGGTGATGTTAAATCCTTTTGTTTAACATCAGTGTTTTTTTCTAACCGATGTTTAATCTTTAATATTGTAAAATTTAAGACATCAGCTATTGAAAATTCGTTGTTATTTGGCTTAAAATACATTGATTTTTTTACAGAACCGATGTATTTGACATTGGTTTTTGTAGTTCTTTTTCTTTTAATATTGTTTCACCTGATGTCTTTTGTTCATTTTTACATCGGTTTTAAATTACCATTCTGATGTTAATGTACTGTAAATTGCATATGCCATCCTGGTACTATTAAAAGCCCAGGGAACCAATTACATTTTCAACCAGAAAAATACCAACAATATGCAATACATCCAACCAAATTTGTAAAAATATAGAGGTATACATTGATACCAAATTTACTAACATTCAATCCAACAAGAGCTCAATTCGGACATTACATTCCAAGTCTAAAATAAACATCCCAACTAAAAATAATAAAACCCAAATTCTCTAGTTATTACATCCAACATTCTAAACATGTTTGACTAGTTAATATGTACCACTTGTCAAATTTCGACAATTCCAAACATAAATCAGAATGATGGATGTAATTGTCACCAAACATCCCTTAATTAACCACCAACCACCAGCAAACACAATATCAATTCACATAGTTCAGAGGAAAGCTATATATATAGATACTTATCATTTTTACATCTTGTCTTAGATAAATTCAAGCACCTCCATCCGCACCTCATCCAGCTCCTGCCTTGTGTAGGACTTTCGAGTTTTGGCTGCCCACTATAAAACACACGTAAAAATTAGCAACCAGAATATTATTAACCAGAATTGCCATATGTATAATTAAAAATAAACAGAACCAACTATTTATAATTTAACCAGAAGAGGACCTTTTCTATATTTAACCGTAATTTTCTTCGTTAATCTAAAACTATACCAGATAGTTCCTTATCACTAATAAAAACAAGATCCATCTGGAAATCACTAATAATAAAAACTGATAATAAAAATGGCACTCATATTTATCTGTCCTGAAAAACTACACAAAAAAATTCTACATGCCATCTATATCGGAAATGATTTGCATATATACCTTGGTAGTAAAAGATAGCTCCTTATCAGCAATGATATCTTTCATGTATCGCATTATAACATAGCCACATTCAACCCCTCCTGGTTGTTTGGGAAATCTCTGTTACAATATAAAATCTGAATTAGCACCAGAAATTAATTAAAATTACAAAGTGATAAAAAAATACAAAAAACTTACAAGAAGATTCTTTATCTGAGGAGCTTTATTTCCCCTTCCAGTTTGAGCATTGTAGGATTTCATCGCTCTACATTGCAGAACAACAATAATATACATGATTATTTTTCAAAAGGGAGAATATTTACTATATATATATTTATATATAGTAATTAACAGAAATATATTACTCTGTTAATGATTTTTCCAACTTATCAAAATGTGTTGGATGTGGCAGAGGGTTCAGAATATAAATGTCGTCATCCCAAATTACAACCAAAATCCAGTGGCAACTATGTTTATAAAAAAGAAAAAAGAAAAATACAAGTCAGAAATTTTAAAAAAACTACCTAAATATATTAATTTGTAAAAGCATGTCTAAATTAAAAATACTTACTTATGATTATGTGGCATGAAGTACATGCGATAGGGACTACTCTCTTTCAACCGATTAACAAAATAAGAATGAAAAGATTTGTTCAACATAAATGTAGCTCCTGGATCGAAAAATTCATATAAGACCACATCATCATTCTTCCTCTCAATCTTAATCAGTCTTTGCAAGAGCCTACCAGGGAGTGAATTACATTACTTCTAATATCCGTATAAAACATGAATATTGAATATGTAATGATAAAAAATTAACTTACGCCATATAAGCAGATATTGCAGCTTGGCCAATCATATCGAACTCCAACAATGCTTTCACATTTTTATGCAATATATAAATTATTTTCTCAGTCCCAAACACGTCCGAATCACACGGAATTGGTATTGACTCCCCAGTGGCTTTCATGAAGACTGCAGCATATTTGTATAACACCTTGTACTGCTTTGGCACATTCTTGTTTAGCTTCATTTTTCTATAATCATCTTGAAGTTTCTACAACTCATCTTTCCGCTTAGACTGCCCCTGCAACACTTCCTTTTTCTTTTTCTACACAGAATTAAATAACACAAGAATAATCGGTTATTATTGACATAACTACTATAGAATGCAACAATCAATTCAGAGTATATTGACATAATTTTTATATAACATACCGCCACAGTTGGGTAGATGATCAATTCACGAGGCCATGCTACGTGAGAGCCAACTGCTTGGCGTACAACCTCAATTTCACCAGTTATGGGCACTGGAACCGACGCCTCTGGCTGGATGTGTCCGTCAACCGACACACGAACATGTCCGGGCTTTAGAGGCACTCCGTGTACTGAAACATTCATCTCTTCGTGATCATCAAAAACTGTTCCAAAAGCAACCTTGTTCTCTATGCAATCCAGTGCAAGCTCACATGACTGTGGACCCTACATTATAGTGAGGGATCAATTTAATTTTATTGCATAAATCCCAAGTCTGTAGGCATATATCTAGTAGATCTTAATAATATTTTACCTTCTTTCCGCTCGGAGGAGAGGGGTCAAAACCAACAAAGTCTTCATCATTTACCAACAACTGTTTGGCACTCAGCGGTTTAACAGCAACTCCAACATTCCGCTTATCAGCAGCTCCCTCTTTATTAACAGGTACTTGATAACTTGATTTGTCAGAGAACATAGGAGAGTGACCATTCGAAGCATTAACCAAGGCCTTAAGTTCAGCCATCTCCCGCTGATTTCTTTCCAACTGATCCAACAACTCTGCCTTGGTAATTTTAGTCTTTTTCGCTTTCGGCAAATTGAAGAATGCTGTTGAAGTGACAAAGCCGCCAACCCCTCGAACCCTTCCTGCGTGCTCAGGAGTCTGAAGTGCCGTAGTCAACACATCTTCTGTTCCATGTGGAACAAATTCACCCTTCTCCTTCATTTCAAGTAACTCAGCCTGTAAAATAAATGCAAACAATTAGTGCATTATTTATGACGCAATTATCTTTGAAGGGAATGCAGTATTAAAAATATCACTTACAATTCTCGCATTTATTTCCGCTTGCTCTTCAGTAAACTCATCAGGATTCTTTGGCATCATAGCCTTCCACCAAAAAATTGCACGATCAGGTTTCTCTTTCCGCTTTAAGTTCCCTTTCTTTATCTGTTAAAAAAGAGAAAATGTTTAAACTCCCTTAAAACTTTGAATTACAAAGCCAAATAGATATGGTTCTTAATTCTTCTTCTCGAAAACCAATATACCCCTTCCTTGACAAGCGGTGATGATATTTCCGTTTACCCACTCTATTGCTCTGTAACTTACGTTGTTCCTGCACCAAAATAAATTAGTAAAAATTAATAAATATTATTTAACCAAAATCTATTTAATCATTTAGCAAGTAAAATGGCAATCATGTATATTTTATTAGTAGAATATATTCATACCAGCCATTTGGGGCTCGTCCTCTCTGCAACAAATTTCTTCCAAGGTTCTTTACCAACAAACGCATACTTCTTCGGAGGCTTCATCAATTTCTTCTTTTTTCCAATAAATGGCATCACATATTTTGCAGTTAAATCAGCTTTAAACTGCCTCCATTTTTCACCTGTCGATTGTAGCACAAGCTTCTCACTTTCTGGGGCAATTTTGAATGTGTCCTAAAGAGCCACATAATATAAATTAGCCACATAATTTACAGTCACAATTTAAATAAAATGAAGAAGTCAACAAGGGATATAATTTACCTGGACATCATCCCATAATTTTGCTTTTAGATCACAATCCACTTTTGGCCAGTTTTCAGTGTCGATTGGAATCATTGTCCTTGCGAGCATTCCTATGTAAGACTATAAAGTAGGCCTGGTATTTCCGATGGGAACTCCAAAATCATTGTATCTAACTTTAAATTTCTTTCCCCGAGCTTTCTTCACCACTACTTTGTGAAGAGCTGAAACACCACGCGCACCTCCTAGCCTTTTTTTTGCAGATTCAGAAGTGGTCATCGTTTCTTCACCACTACTTTGAGTTTGATATTGTGGAGGGACTTGAACCAACTTATCATTACAAGTCTCTGAAGTTTTGACATCAGGAACAATCTCATCATCAACCTTTTCAGAGTTATTCTTCCTATCATTTTCATCGAAAATTACTTTCTTGGCTTTTTTGCTTCTTTGCCATTTTGCTCCCTTAGTCTGCATTAAATTGAATAATAAAGCCATCAGTTGAACAATATATTTTCAGTCCGTCATTAATTACAGTCAAGCATAAATAATAAATTGTAAAATCAGCAAGTACGAATACAACTATACAAGAACAATAATTTACCTAAACTGCAATCAGTAATTAATCACATCCGAAATAACTCTAAAGTATTTTATAGAAGTACAATTAAATAATGCAAAATAATTAAAGAAAAAATAATGCCATCAATCAGTAATTATGGATGAACTACTTATATGATTATAACAATGCAAAACAAAAGAAAAAAAAATTAACAATATATTTTACACATTATAACACAATTAAAGGCAAATATATATGGTTCATTCAGTAATTCAAATTCCCATTTAGATATATATTTTACATAAAGCTACATCATCAGTCAGTAACGACATTAGGTGCAGGAGTTTTAGTAGCAGTATTTTTAATCCAAATTCCCTCAACATTAGGTCTAGCAGTATGAGCGACATCATCAGTAGTGACATCAGTTGCGGGGATTTCAGTGCAGAATGGGGGATATTCCATGATCGTGTCTCCTAAGTCATCTTCATTATACAATTCATGGTAGTCTCGAGTTGTGGAGGACAGAACAATAGACCAGGTAGCATCAACGGGATCTTCAAGGTAAAACACTTGCTTGACTTGGTCAACAGAAACATATTTATCTTTTTTGTGACCTTGTCGACTAAAATCCACAAGTGTGAACCCAAGATCATCAACCCTTATTCCTTTATCATTACTTGCCCATTTACACAGGAACAAGGGAGCCTTGAATGCATGGTAGTCTAATTCCCATATCTCTTGTATGATACCGTAAAATGTCAAATCACTTTCTACGGGGTTCAAGTCCTTGGCACTAGAAACCTGGACCGCTTTAGCAATGACAGACACCCCGCTGTTTTGAACAACGCGTATGTCATCTCGTTCCTTTGTAAAATATCGCACTCCATTCACTAGATAACCTTGATAAGTTAGTACTGAAAATGATGGCTTGGCAGCGAGCCATCTTATCGTATCTGAAACACCTTTGTTGTTCTCCCTTAGTTCATCATTCACCTACAGATATGATAAGAAATTTTAAATCCTAAATAGCTAATAGTCGTCATTACACTACAGATCAAAGAACCTAATACAACACTGACTTTGTTTTGAAACCAATCAGCAAAGAGCCGATTGTGCTCTCTCATGAGCCAATGTAAGCTTTTCCTTTTCCCTCGGTGAATTTCTTCAAGATATTCCTTATGCATTCTGAAAAATGCATATGGAATGATATATTAAAGAAACATTACAAGACTAATTACTGGATAATGAGGAATTGAAAACAACAAACTGCATAAACTCACAGAATATATGGAAACACTTCAGCATTGTTTAGAAGGACATGTAGATGTGCTTCATCTCGCTCCTTCTCTTCCACTGATTTTATTATCACAACGGATAATGGACCTGATATCTTATTATCTTGGTCCTTTGGAAGACCGGCAGTGGAGTAATTCTGACTAAAAAACTCGGTGCAGAATTCTACGGACTCTTCTCCAAGGTAACTCTCTGCCATACAACCTTCGAGATAATAACGGTTTCGAACATAACTCTTTAGTACTTTATTAAACCGTTTAAACGTATACATCCACCTATAAAATACTGGTCCACATAAGCGTAGTTCCTGGACCAAATGGACTACTATATGTACCATTACATCAAAAAATGACGCATGGAAAACCTTTTCTAGATCGCACAAGGTTAGTATAACATCTGACTGCAGCTTATCCAGTTTTGACACGTCTACTACTTTGTTGCACAAAGCATTAAAAAAGAAACACAATCTAATAATTGTGACCCTAACATGCTTCGGAAGAACGGAGCATATTGTAACCGGGAGTAATTGTTGGAGAAGAATATGGTAATCATGTGATTTCAGCCCGTAAATATTCAAATCAGGCATGGAAACACAATTTTTTATGTTCGATGCATGTCCGTATGGAAGTTTCATCGACATTAATGATGACAAGAAAGTCCTTTTTTCTGCCTTTGACAAAGTAAAGGGAGAAGGAGGCAAATAGGTTTTCTTTACTCCTACTTGGGGAGCCAAATCAGATCTAACGCCCATTTCCATCATATCACGACGGGCTGCCGCACTATCCTTTGTCTTATGGCGCATATTTAGTAATGTGCCAATCAGACTATCACATACATTCTTCTCGACATGCATGACATCAATACAGTGCCTAACATGGTGAAATTTCCAGTATTCTAACTCGAAAAATACTGACTTTTTCTTCCATGGACTTTCAACCTTCTTTGCCTTCTTCATTTTCTTCCCAAATTCAAATTTGATTTGTTCTTGCTCTGCTAACACTTTTTCTCCGGATAGGGTTCGACGCGGCTGCCCAAACTCTTGTTGTCCATTAAAAGAAGCCTTCTGCCTTCTATAAGGATGATGTAGAGGCAAATATCGACGATGCCCTTGGTAGCACATTTTCCTACTATGTGTCAAAAATTTAGCTACGGTGTCATCTCCACAAACTGGACAACACTTATAACCCTTATTAACGCAGCCAGATAAATTTCCGTAAGCAGGGAAGTCATTTATCGTCCACATTAAAACTGCTTTTAAAGTGAAAAATGATTTGTTATACGTGTCATACATATTTGGTTCCCCTTCCTTCCAAAGCTTTTTTAAATCATCATTCATCGGTTGTAAGTAGATGTCGATGTTATTACCAGGCTCATGCGGGCCAGGGACCAATATCGACAACATCATAAATTTTCTTTTCATACATAACCAGGGAGGAAGATTGTAAGTCACCAATATGACTGGCCAGCAACTATATCTATTAGATAGGCCATTATTGTGCGGGTTTACACCATCCGCCGATAAAGCCAAGAGAAGGTTTCTCGGTTCACTACCAAAGGATGGCCACCTATAATCTATATTTTTCCAAGATGGAGAGTCGGCTGGATGTCGTATTTTACCATCTTGTGTCCGCTGTTGCGCATGCCAACACATTAGTTTAGCGGTGGAAGGAGATTTAAACATACGTTTAAATCTAGGAATTATTGGAAAATACCACATGACTTTGGCTGGAAGATTAATCCTCTATTCACCTTTCTTTGTCAACTTCCACCGAGAAAGTCGACACTTAGGACACTTGGTTGCATCAGCATGTACACCCCTGTACAGTACACAGTCATTCGGACATGAATGGAACTTTATATACTCTAGACCTAAATTGGAGAGGGTTTTTTTTGCTTCATATGCATTACTAGGTAACACATTATCTTTGGGAAGTAGAGACCCAACAGAAGAAAGGAGGTCAGTGAAGGCACTATCGGTAATACCAAACCTAGATTTCCAGTTATGCAACTTCAACATCGACTCTAACTTAGTACAGTCACTACCCTCATATAGAGGTTGCTCAGCATCGGCTACGAACCTCCTAAACTGATATGAATCATTATCATATTGACTCGAGTTATATGCCGCTTCACAAACATCAACAGTTTCCGAAGCAGCGACATGCTCCTGATCTTGCTCTGACGCTTCATCAGAGGATTGCTCAGGAGGTGGGTCTGGAGCTTGCTCTTCAGGTGGACAACTAGCACTTGAAGATTTAGGACCCGTAGAAGTAGTCTCCCCGTGCCAAACCCAATGCACATAACCTAGACAAAAGCCATTGTCATAGATATGGCCCCTGATTGTTTTTATAGAGAATTTTTAAAATTAGCGCATCGTCCACAAGGGCAAGGAATTTTGTTACGATCTTCAGAATTTTCTTCAGCATATATCAAGAAGTTTTCCACCCCCATTTCAAATGCTAAAGAATCCCTATCTTGCAAAATCCATGTCTTATCCATCAAATTTCCCTACCTGATAGCCACTATAAATATTAAAAATCCAACACATACCTATTTATAATTATTTAATAAAAGGCATATCAAATTTGTGTTGGTTACTGTAGGGATTAATTATATAAACTTAGAAAGGAGTAAATACCTTGATATCCTAATAATTTATAGTACTAATTCATTACTCTAAGATCCTATACATATACCCAATTAATTACAAAACTAGACTAAATTTATAAACTAGACTAAATTAAACCAAGATAATTAAAACAAATTAAACCAAGATATTTGAAAATATCACATAATTAAAAACCAATAATTCCAACATTCACAGCCCAGACAATTGTTAAATTTCCTTCACATAAATAAAACTCAGTGAGAACTTGAGTATTGAAACAAATTCAGCCCATAAATAAATAAATTAAAATTATCTGTTACTTGTATTTGTGAGAAGGATAATTATACAAAACAATTACTATAATACAACACAAGTAACAGATAGTTCATATCAGGAATGCAGAGACTTGTTCATATCAGAGAAATGACTATCATACAAAACAAGAAATGCAGAGACTTGTTCATATCTGAGACCTGTTCAAATGCAGCCCCAAAAACCCCCCCAAAACACACTAATATGTATGAACAACCCCCAGAAAACACATAATTAAAAACAGAACAGAAACATTTACATTTACATCAATGTACCTAAAACATTGATTTACATCAGTGTACCTAAAATATTTAACATGACATAAAATTCCCAAAAACAGGACATAAAACCCCCAAAAAGAAACAAACATAAAACCCCCAAAAACATAAAACATTTACATGCACAAAGAAGAAAAACAGTAAAGAAGAAAAGAAGATAAACATAAAACATTTACATGCACAAAGAAGATATTAAACATAAAAATGAGGGAGATAAACAGTAAAGAAGTAAAGAAGAATATACCTCCGGATGCTTTCAATGTTCCGAAACCCCAATGTTCTAAACCCTCAGTGCTCCAACCTCCAAATGCTGTCTACCTCCAGATACTAGCTCCAACCTCCAGATACTAGCTCAATTTCAAGTTTAATTTGCTCTAATTTGAAGCTCCAAATCTTGAATTAGAATTGGGGCTAAAATTAGGGTTTCAGAGAAAAGAGAGAAGAGACGGTTAACAGAGACTAAGGTACGAAGAGAGAAGAAAGGTAAGAAGACTAAGAGAGAAGGAGGGGAGAGATGAGAGAGACGAGAGAGGCGAGGGTCGGGGATAGATGAGAGGCTCGCGGGAGGTTTTTTGGAAAGGGGGGAAAATATGTTAAAGTGAATTTTTTGTTAAAATTAAAGGGGGGAAAGTGTACTGAAAAGCGGGGGGGGGGGGACAGTTAACAAAATGAACCGATGTCAAAGTTAAAAACAAATTTGTGGCCCTCTTAATTTCTGAAGATAGACAACGGCTACTAAGTGAAACCGATGTCAATATACGTATTCAACATCGCTTTTTACAAAACCGATGTTAAACTGCATTTTAACATCGGGTGCATTACATGCCGATGTCTGAGGACCGATGTCGTATCTACTATTTCTAGTAGTGTACATTCCTTCACTAAGGGGGAGATAAAAGCTTAAGTAATAGTTTGGAGGATTCCTCAACTAAGGGGGAGAAATAGCAGGGAGGAAGAAAAAGATCCAATATGTACACTACACCACACCATTGTTGTTTGTAAGTACGGATCCTATTGTACGGGAGAGGTGGTAAACACAAGGTGATTTTCTAGTAAGGGAAGAAGCTGTTTTCTAAAAGGGGAGTACCATTGGTTTTTATCTACGGATCCTATTGTACGGGAGAAGTGGTAAACGAAGGTGATCTTCTTTAATCAGTTGATTCTCATAGGGGGAGAAGCAAGAGAGATATGTGCTTCTCAACAGGAGATGTGGTTGTACAAAAGAACATGAAACTACTTGAAGATATGTTCAGTCTAGAGGAACATCTATTTAGAATCTAAAAAAGGTTAAATGTCATCCAGAACTTTTCTGCTATTTACTTTGCATTTCTGTTTATATCTTTTTCTTATTTGTTAGTTGAGTTATCCTCTAGGTATTTATGTGTTATTGTCTAACAAATAAATAGAGGGAGATTGTAAGGCATATGTCATAGCCTATTTGTATATTCGAGGATTTAACTCAACTCAAATAAGAATGTAATAAGTAAATAGTGGATCTACCGTCAAAGAGATCTCACAGAGTAACATCTGTCAGAGGATTCAGAAACAAGGTTCATCTACAGACTTGAGGAATTAATTCACTGGAAGAAGCTCAGGAAATTGATCAAGCCTCAGTGATTTAAATCAAGACTGTGGATTTAATCAAGTGACAGAGATCTCATCAGGGTATCAGATAATTACAGGGATTTAATCTGAATTTAATCTGAAATCAAAGTCAAGACATGAAGAAATGTCACGGAAGTTAGTCACTCATGAACCAGACAGTACATCGAGTGTCAACATTGAAGTGGTGAAATTGATTCATAATTCTCAGTGATTTTCAGAAGATTTTCAGAAGAATGGTTGCTGCTCAGGATTAGTATTAATTCTCTATTAATTAATTAAGTCATATAATTTAATTAAGAAAATAAATTATATCTGCAAAGATTAATTTATTTATTAATTGAATTAATTGATTAATTATTTCAGAATTAATATTAAGAATTTTTAGAAGTTTAATTGGATTAAAAACAGTCTTAAATCAGCAATACAATTGAAAATGAACTAGCATGACAATCTGGATTGTCATGCCAAGTCATTTCAATAGTCATACCGAAAGTTCTACTGGGAAGGAGATTGTCTTGCTAGTTCAACTGATTGTCATACCGAAAGTCATTGTAGTTCAATCAGATTGTCTTGCTAGTACAATCAATAGTCCTACCGATTGTCTTGCTGAGCTCAGGATTGTCTTTCCAGTTAAATGAGAGTCTGTTGATTGATTTAAAAAGAATAGAAGCAGCATACATTGATAATCATCCAGTATACAGAACACAGAATTTCTAGTTTGTAAAGTTAAATCCAAACCACTAGAAATCTTTATCTTGTTCTTGTGTAACTATCTAGCGAATCAAAATCCCTAGAACTTAATCTCAAATTGCGTTTAGCATTTGAATCTTTTTATTGCAAAAATAGAAAAAGTTCATGTCGAATTTATTGTGGCGCCCTCCAAACCCGGGTCAGAAGTTTGGGGTCCACACACATACCTTATTTATAACCTGCTTATAACAATACTAAAGATAATAATAATATGCAATGACCCTACTTACCAACTACCACGGATCGCAACAGGTTAAGTATGCACACAAGCCAAACACACTAATATATTACATACCGATTAAATCCCAACCATTCAAACTCGAACTGAGTATTAAACATATTACAAACTTTTACAATTTACATTATTCCAAAAGAAGCCTACTAGCTCAGCTTCAACAGCCTTAATCCCTAGCTCTCGTACTGGACTGGGGATCCTTGCTATCAACTGGTTCCTTCTTAACTGGAAAGAGTATAAACAACATCGCACAAATGAACTAACTAGCTCAGCAAGTCACAATGACAAAACTGAGAATAATGATCATCAAGTGAATATGGTTATGATATCAAGTGAATAATGGATTATGATTTAGAATTGGATACTATATTTTTATTTTAAAACCAAGGTTAGGTTGCTGATCAGTCACGCACTAACCCCGAGCAAAGCACACAGCATTGCTCTAACTACTGGATCCAAGGCACACATTGGCCTAACTTGACCATTATATGGTCTGACCTCGAATCTGGTCCAAAATTTTGTAAAAACAATCCAATTCTAACATAATAACAAAATTAAACAATAATAAACAATAATCAGAATCATTAACAACACTGAGTGTTTAACAATGAAAGGGTTTCAACCCTTGTGTGGATCAACAAGGTACTTTCAAGGCTTGGATGTTGGGTAATGAAAGAATTGGATAACAAAGGAATCAATGTTTCAGGGTTTCAAGAATTTGGTCTTTCAAAGCATAAGATACCATGGGTTGAGTATATAATAATTCAGTTCAGTGTCTGGTATTTAGTTTGTATGTATTTGTGGAGTAGTATCGTAGATTTGTGGTTCGTGTTTGGGTATACAATAATCAATGGCTTAGAAAGAACATGGTTCATGGCTCAAGAACAATAACTGAAATCAGGGTTTAGGTTTCTGTGCTTCAAAGCACTTGCAATGTCAACAAGACTATCAAGTACTACAATATCTCGAGAAAGTTCAGAACACTTGCCTGGTATTAGCATACTATTCTGCACTCGCTTCCAATCACAATCGTTTTACTCCTCAACTACCTGTTTCCCTTTTCTACATCTTGCCTCTTCTGCTCACATATTATAAGCATCTATCAATCATCAACTCATAGGATTCTATTCAACACATACTTCTATCTACCCTTCGTTTCACCCAAATCCGATTAACGGATTGAAAGTTATGCAATAACCAAGTAAACACCGAATATATAGACCGATAGTCAATCAACAAGTCACGTATAACACATAATACATCATGTAATCAATCACATATCATTTATAAAGAAGTCTCGGGTCATAAATATGCTTTCGGGTATTTAAAATGATTTTTAAAGTATTTTTCAGAATTAATACGGGTCGTTGGATCAATTTCGGGTTAATAAACAGGGTTCGTTTGGCCAATTCTGGCTCCGAAACAATTTTGTAATAATTATCGAGCCTTGGAAATAATTTAGAATAATATTTTAAAGCTCGAAACTATTTTTCAGAATTTTTAAATCATTTTTAAATAATTATATCTAATTAAATAATTAATTAAAATAAATTAATAATTAATTAAATCAATTAATCAATTAATTTTTGAATTAATTGACCAATTAATCAATTAAGAATCAAATGAAATTAATTAACTAATTAATTCAGATTTATTTTTGAATTAAAAATAATTTTCGGAACTAAAATACTAATTTTTTTAGAATTTTCAGAAATTAAAAATGAATTTTTATAATAAAAATAAATAGGAAATATGATTTTTAAACATTTTATAAATAGGAATCCTATTTTTGAAAACTTTACCAACTACAGGGACTAAACTTCATCATCTACAAAACTACAGGGGCCTGTTTGCAATTTTGCCAGCCCAGCCGTCGACTCGCCAGAGTGTGGCCGGAGAACACGATTCCGGCCACCTCAGGCCATCAAACTGTCCAGATTAAATCTATAGGTTACCAGCAACTTATTCATGCAATCAAAACTCAATAATCATCTCTGTTCTGGCCGGAAATTGGACAAGAACATCGCCGATTTCCGGCGAACATCGAAAACTTTCAAAACACAACTCTCTTCGATCCATTAATCCTCTATTAACGAGCTATATACCAATCGATTGCAAATTTCATAAGGAACACAACCTACTATAAATTAACAGCTAATAACCCTTGAATCAAAAACCCCCAAATTTCAATTGAAAACATTCATACGGGCTATAAACCCTAATTTTGAAATTCGAAAATTAAACCTACTTTTGAGCATGTTATTGAACTCCAAATCAGACGTATAATATATCAAAATCATCAGGAAAACAATCTCTACCACATGTAATCATCAAATCATACAAATAATCATCCGAACAAAAATTCATATTTTTCATAAAAATAATTCGAAAATAATTAAATTTATATAAAATCAACCTTTGATTCTGTAGTAAAACAGGTCCTGGAATCTGATAGTACTCCTTGAGACCTTCAAATTGGTTACCCCAACTTTCCAAACGGATTTCACTAACACCTTGAATTTGTGGATTGATTCTCAGAAAGGTTTATGAATATATGATTTTTTCTCTGTAAAATTATATAATTATCTGTCTGCAAATGATTTTGATACGAAATAAAATACGGTAAAAGGCTATTTATATTTACGGAAAATTAGTATCTCGTTGGATCATTCCGGATATAAAAAGGTACGTTTATTTGTAAAAACTGATCCAAACGGTATCGGTTTTCGGGATAATTATTCAAATCAGTACAATTTATACTGCGGTCTTGGTCTCAGCGCCTGGTTACACGTATTACGAAGTGATAATTGTGATAGTTTAATAAAAAGCTCCCGTTTATCAAAAATACGGGTTTTATTGATTTACCGAAACGAATATTGTATCGAAAATGTTGCGCCGGGACCCGCGCAGGACAAACCGTACGCCGGATCGAAAAAGTCGAAACATGGAAAATGCTCGGAATATTATAATTAGGTTAGGAAGGAGTTCTCGGAAGAGTTTCGGGTTCCAAAAACGTATCAACGGTTGACGTCGGTTGGTTCCCGTTTTTATAAAATAGATTTTAAATACTCGGAAAAAGATTTTATAAATTTCATATGATTCATATAAATTCATAAATCAACATAATAATAATTAGGAAGATATGACAATTATCAATATTTTATTTTGGACATATAAAAATTGAAATACTCAATTAATACTATTTTTGAATATTCAAATACAAATAACACTTAACAGTTAATTCACAAGATAGATACTGAACACATATAATAATTATTTAATAGCAAAAATAATTACACGATATATCCCAGATATTACATCCTTCCCCCTTTAAAAGGATTCTGTCCTCAGAATCTCTTAAGAAAACAAATGAGGGTACTTTTCTCTCATATCACTTTCTAACTCCCAGGTTGACTCTTCAACCTTTGGGTTTCTCCACAACACTCTTACTAACTTTACCACTTTATTCCTCTATACCTTCTCTCGCTCCTCTAGAATCTCTATCGGACTTTCTACAATTGACAAATCTGCCTGAAGCTCTATTGACTCATATTCTATTACATGCCTGGAGTCTGGATTATACTTCTTAAGCATTGATACGTGAAAAACATTGTGAATGTGCTCCATGTGCGGTGGTAAAGCCAACTCATAAGCTATTTTGCCAATGCGCTTTAAAATTTCAAAAGGTCCGACATATCTTGAGCTTAGCTTCCCTTTCTTCCCAAACCTCGTTAGTCCTTTCCATGGTGATACTTTCAATAATACCAAGCTCCCTTCTTCAAATTCCATGTCCTTCCTTGACTGGTCTGCATACTTTCTCTGACGATTTTGTGCGGATAATAATCTCTTCTGGATAATTTCAACAACTTCCTTTGTCTGCTGCACCAATTCAGGTCCGAGTATTTTGCGTTCTCCTACTTCGTCCCAATATACTGGAGATCTACATTTGCGTCCATAAAGGGCTTCATCGGGTGGCATCCCAATGCTGGCGTGATAACTGTTGTTATAAGCAAACTCTACCAGGGGTAAATGCTCGTCCCAACTTCCTTTGAAATCAATAGCACAAACACGTAACATGTCCTCGATTGTCTAGATCGTTCTTTCACTTTGGCCGTCCGTCCGCGGGTGATAGGCCGTACTCATATTCAATCTTGTTCCCAAACATTCTTGAAAACTCTTCCAGAATCTTGAGTTAAACCTTGGATCTCGATCAGATATGATAGACACTGGAACTCCATGACGAACTACAATTTCTTTTAGGTACATATGGACTAACTTATCGAGCGAAAATCTTTCATTTATAGGCAGAAAATGAGCTGACTTGGTAAGTCTATCCACTATAACCCAAATGGCATCATGATTAGCCCTTGTCCTTGGTAATCCAACTATAAAATCCATGGCAATGTGTTCCCACTTCCATGCTGGAATCTCCAATGGCTGTAGCAATCCGCTTGGTCTCTGATGCTCTACTTTAACCCTCTGACAGGTATAACATTTGCTAACCCATTCCGTAATTTCCCTCTTCATGTCTGGCCACCAATAATTCTTCTTTAAATCTCTATACATCTTGGTACTTCCTGGATGGATGGAATACCTTGAATTATGTGCCTCCTGTAGAATTTCATTCTTTAACTCCGTCACCGGTGGAATCCAAATTCTAGATGAAAACCTCAGAATACCTTGGTCATCTTGTTGCGTGCATAATTCCTCACCTACCAAACGATTTATATCTTGATCCATTACCTCTTTCTGGCATTTCTTTATTTTCTCCCATAACTCCGGTTGGAAAATCATACTGTACACTTTTGCTTCCTCGGGCTTGCAAATTCTAATCTCCAATTCTAATTTCTGAAATTCTTTATATATCTCTTCAGGTACGGATAACACATTTAACCTTTCCTTCCGACTTAACGCGTCTGCTACAACGTTCGCCTTACCAGGATGATAATTAATCGAGCAATCATAATCCTTGATCAATTCTAACCATCTCCTTTGCCTCATATTAAGTTCCTTCTGGGTAAATATATACTTCAAACTTTTGTGATCCGTATAAATCTCACATTTCTCTCCATACAGATAATGTCTCCAAATCTTCAAAGCAAATACTATGGCTGCTAACTCCAAATCATGAGTAGGGTACTTCTGTTCGTGTGGTTTCAATTTCCTTGACGCATACGCAATCACCTTGTCGTGCTGCATAATAACACATTCTAATCCTTTGTGAGAAGCATCACTATAAATTACGAAATTCCCTTGATCGTCTGGAAGTGACAAAATAGGTGCCGTGATTAATCGTCGCTTCAATTCCTGAAAACTTTTCTCGCATTTGTCGTTCCATATAAACTTCTCATTCTTTCGTGTAAGCTTTGTTAATGGTGTGGCAATCCTTGAAAATTTTTGAACAAATCGACGATAATATCCCGCCAATCCTAGGAAACTTCTTACCTCGGTGGGTGTTCTCGGTCTTTCCCAATTCGTAATTGCCTCGATCTTTGCCGGGTCCACTTTGATCCCTTCATTAGTAACTATGTGTCCTAACAACTGAACCTCTTGTAACTAAAATTCACACTTCGAGAATTTAGCATACAACTTCTTTTTCCTTAAAATCTCCAAAGTTGTCCTTAAATGTTCCGCATGATCCTCTTCCGTCTTTGAATAGATCAAAATATCGTCTATAAATACTATAACGAACTTGTCCAAATAATCCTTGAAAATTCTGTTCATCAGGTCCATAAATGTTGTTGGGGCGTTGGTCAATCCAAAAGATATTACTAGAAATTCATAATGTCCATACCTTGTTCGAAAAGTTGTCTTTGGTATATCTTCTGGCTTGATCTTCAGTTGATGATATCCCGATCTTAAATCGATCTTGGAGAAATACTTGGCTCCCTTCAATTGGTCAAACAAATCATCAATTCTAGGTAACGGATACTTATTCTTGATTGTAAGCTTGTTGAGCTCCCTATAGTCGATACATAGTCTCATGCTTCCATATTTCTTCTTGATAAATAATACCGGTGCTCCCCACGGGGATACACTGGGTCTGATTACTCCTTTCTCTAACAACTCCTGCAACTGCTTCGCTAGCTCTTTCATCTCAACAGGCGCCATTCTATACGGGGCCTTGGATACTGGTTCTGTTCCAGGTGTTAAGTCGATCGCAAATTCAATTTCCCTATCTGGAGGAAGTCCTGGCAATTCATCGGGAAACACGTCTGGAAATTCATTCACAACAGGAATATCTTCAAGTTTTGCTAGCTCCTGACTCTTGTCAATCACGTATGCTATAAAATGCTTGCATCCTTGCCGTAATAACTTCTTAGCTTGAATTATTGTTAAGAACTTCTTTACTTGCTTCTGTCCCTTGAACGTTACTATCTTTTCGTCAGGCATCTTCACCATTACCTTCTTATTTCGACAATCTATCTGGGCATCGTGCTTAGATAACCAATCCATTCATAATATAACGTCAAATTCTCCTAACTTAAATGGTATCAAATCTACACAAAACTTACTACCAGAAATCTCAACCTCACAATTCCCACAAACTTGATTCACAGTTACACGTTCCTGATTTGCTAATGCCACAGTCATTATTTCATTTAAATACTCTACTGGACAATTTAACTTGCTAACAAAATCTTGTGAAACAAACGATCGAGTTGCTCCTGAATCTATTTACACTTTGGTACATAAAGAATTCACATTGAGCGTACCTGCCACGACATCTGTATCCTGGATAGCATCCTTCACTGACATGTCGAAAACTCTAGCCCTTGGAGCCTCATTTACTGCTGGGGTAGATCCCATGATCCTCAATGCATTACTGACTGGGGCTGATGTCTTGCAATCCCTGGCCATATGTCCTGGCTTTCCACATTTGAAGCACGTAAATCCAATGGCTGGAACCTTTACTGCTGGATTTCGGATAGGCTGATCCTTATTTGCTGGCTCTCTAGCTGGCTGATTTCGGCACTCCCTCGAATAGTGCCCTTTCTGGTTGCATTTGAAACATACCACATTTAACTTGTTACAAACTCCTCCATGCTTCTTTTCACAAACTTGACAATCTGGAAAAGTTAATTTCAACTGATTCGGCTGATTCACATTAGCTGGACGGTTGCCCTGACCTCCGTCTCCTGCATTTTGTCTCCTGAAATTAAAATTTCTCCCTGGCTGGAACTTTCCCTACTTAAAGTTTGGAAACTTCCCTGGGTGTAACTGACCCTCACTTCCCTCAACCTTCCTTTTCTTGCTTTCTTTTTCCTTCTGTGACATCTCACTTTCGGTCTCCGCAATCATAGCCTTCTGTACAACCCCTGCATAAGTCTCCAACTCAAAAATAGCTACCTTCCCTCTGATCCATGGCTTCAAGCCTTGCTGGAATCTCTTAGCTTTCTTTCTATCAGTATCAACATACGACGGTACATACCTTGACAATTCTTCAAATTTACTCTCATAATCTGCCACCGACATAGTTCCTTGCTTTAACTCTAAAAACTTTAGCTCCATCTGATCTTGAACAAACTGAGGAAAATAATTTTCTAGAAATAATTCCTTAAACCTCTCCCAAGTAATAACATCTGTACCTTCCAATTTCTTCACCATCTCCCACCAGTAGGTGGCCTCATTCTTCAAATAGTAACTTGTAAACTCAACCTTCTGCTCCTCTTTCACTTTTACCAAGGCAAATGCCTTCTCTATTTCCTTTAACCACACATTTACTTCAATTGGCTCTAAGGAACCCTTGAATTCTGGTGGGTTTACTGCCTGAAAAGTTTTGAAAGTTACCAGGGAATTGGTCTGTCTTTGTTGTTGTTGTGCCAGGTGAACTGTTTGTTGGGCCAAGATTTGGAGAATCTGGGCTATTGCTGGGTCTATGGGTCCTGGGTTCACATTCTGGTTTGTCCCATCTTGGTTATTATTGTTGTTGTTGTTGTTTTCTTCATTTTGGGTGTTAGTGTGGGTATTTCTTCTGGGAGGCATTTTCTGTAAAGAATCAATCAATTTATTTAGCTTTTGAATCAAATGTTTGTATAAAGGAAAAGTTTTGTAAAACATGAATATCTCTTTTTGAAAACAGTTGTAACTAAGTAAATTGCATGCTTCTTTACAGAATATAAACAGTTATGGAAAACAGGGTACATGGTATCACAGGGTATACTGGTGCAATAAATAAGGTAAAGTAAAATAGGTGCGATAAAGTAATCGACAGTGCTGGAAAAGAAAAGGTACTTGTATATATAGATCAAAAGTTTTATGTGGTACAAGCGTAAAGACGCTTCGAAAGTAAAAGCAAAAGGGTACAACAACCTACTCACTAGTCAACATCGCTAGTCTATAAATACAACTCAAAAGTCTACTGATACACACTACACAATACTGTACATACTATGTAATCACAACAACACTGCTCCGCATCTCCATCTCTGAGTTTATGTCTCAACTCCAAGGAAACTCTGGTCCTGCCAGCCTCTCAAAGTCCTCCATCACCTCCGTAGCCCATCCCATCAGTGCATCAGGGCCTCTGCCAGGTAGTGTAGCTCCATGTAGCCTAGCCTCAAGGACCCTCCGTGTCACATGAATCTCGTCTCGAAGCTCCCTCACACCACGATCCACATCTATAGTCCTGATGATATGTTGTAACTCTCTGATCTGAGCCAACAAGGAATCACGCTCCAATAGAAGGGCCTCATACCGGTAATAAGGAACTGGGGGCAATGTAGTCTGGAAGGGGGCACTCGCAACTGAATACCCAGTGGAATTTGAATCAGCTGGTGGGGGTCCTCTAACAGGTGGCCTCATGCCTGGAGGTGGAATAGCCTGCAGTGGTACAGGCTGCAACACCGGTGGAGGTAGAATAGCCAATGCTGGTGGAATAACAGGACGTGGATCCGATGCTGGTGCTCCAACTGAAGGCTCTGAGTGATCAGCTGATACGGGAATAAAAGAGTCGACCATCTCTGCTATCTGAAATTATATCGCAATATAAGAATCTCGAACCACGACGCGAATTATACTACTACTGGTTATACCGCAACACTCAACCTCTCAACGTTCTATCCTTCTATTTCTTACTTCTAATCCTAACCCTCTACCCATTCCCGTCAACCTAAGCTTGTGTCAGTGACTTATAACCTGTAGCTCTGATACCAAAACTGAGACGCCCTCCAACCCCGGGTCAGAAGTTTGGGGTCCACACACATACCTTATTTATAACCTGCTTATAATAATACTAAATATAATAATAATATGCAATGACCCTACTTACCAACTACCACGGATCGCAACAGGTTAAAGTATGCACAAAAGCCAAACACACTAATATATTACATACCGATTAAATCCCAACCATTCAAACTCGAACTGAGTGTTAAACATATTACAAACTTTTACAATTTACATTATTCCAAAAGAAGCCTACTAGCTCAGCTTCAACAGCCTTAATCCCTAGCTCTCACACTGGACTGGGGATCCTTGCTACCAACTGGTTCCTTCTTAACTGGAAAGAGTATAAACAACATCGCACAAATGAGCTAACTAGCTCAGCAAGTCACAATGACAAAACTGAGAATAATGATCATCAAGTGAATATGGTTATGATATCAAGTGAACAATGGATTATGATTTAGAATTGGATACTATATTTTTATTTTAAAACCAAGGTTAGGCTGCTGATCAGTCACGCACTAACCCCGAGCAAAGCACACAGCATTGCTCTAACTACTGGATCCAAGGAATACATTGGCCTAACTTGACCATTATATGGTCTGACCACGAATCTGGTCCACAATTTTGTAAAAACAATCCAATTCTAATATAATAACAAAATTAAACAATAATAAACAATAATCAGAATCATTAACAACAGTGAGTGTTTAACAATGAAAGGGTTTCAACCCTTGTGTGGATCAACAAGGTACTTTCAAGCCTTGGATGTTGGGTAATGAAACAATTGGATAACAAAGGAATCAATGTTTCAGGGTTTCAAGAATTTGGTCTTTCAAAGCATAAGATACCATGGGTTGAGTATATAATAATTCAGTTCAGTGTCTGGTATTTAGTTTGTATGTATTTGTGGAGTAGTATCGTAGATTTGTGGTTCGTGTTTGGGTATACAATAATCAATGGCTTAGAAAGAATATGGTTCATGGCTCAAGAACAATAACTGAAATCAGGGTTTAGGTTTTTGTGCTTCAAAGCACTTGCAATGTCAACAAGACTATCAAGTACTACAATATCTCGAGAAAGTTCAGAACACTTGCCTGGTATTAGCTTACTATCCTGCACTCGCTTCCAATCACAATCGTTTTACTCCTCAACTACCTGTTTCCCTTTCCTACGTCTTGCCTCTTCTGCTCACATATTATAAGCATCTATCAATCATCAACTCATAGGATTCTATTCAACACATACTTCTATCTACCCTTCGTTTCACCCAAATCCGATTAACGGATTGAAAGTTATGCAATAACCAAGTAAACACGGAATATATAGACCGATAGTCAATCAACAAGTCACGTATAACACATAATACATCACGTAATTAATGACATATCATTTATAAAAAAGTCTTGGGTCATAAATATGCTTTCGGGTATTTAAAATGATTTTTAAAGTATTTTTCAGAATTAATACGGGTCGTTGGATCAATTTCGGGTTAATAAACAGGGTTCGGTTGTCCAATTCTGGCTCCGAAACAATTTTGTAATAATTGTCGAGCCTTGGAAATAATTTAGAATAATATTTTAAAGCTCGAAACTATTTTTCAGAATTTTTAAATCATTTTTAAATAATTATATCTAATTAAATAATTAATTAAAATCAATTAATAATTAATTAAATTAATTAATCAATTAATTAATTTTTGAATTAATTGACCAATTACTCAATTAAGAATCAACTAAAATTAATTAACTAATTAATTCAGATTTATTTTTGAATTAAAAATAATATTCAGAATTAAAATACTAATTTTTTTAGAATCTTCAGAAATTAAAAATGAATTTTTATAATAAAAATAAATAGGAAATATGATTTTTAAACATTTTATAAACACGAATCCTATTTTTGAAAACTTTACAAACTACAGAGACTAAACTTCATCATCTACAAAACTACAGGGGCCTGTTTGCAATTTTTCCAGCCCAGCTGTCGACTCGCCGGAGTGTGGCCAGAGAACACGATTCCGGCCACCTCAGGCCACCAAACTGTCCAGATTAAATCTATAGGTTACCAGCAACTTATTCATGCAATCAAAACTCAATAATCATCTCTGTTCTGGCCGGAAATTGGCCAAGAACATCGCCGATTTCCGGCGAACATCGAAAACTTTCAAAACACAACTCCCTTCGATCCATTAATCCTCTGTTAACGAGCTATATACCAATCGATTGCAAATTTCATAAGGAACACAACCCACTATAAATTAACAGCTAATAACCCTTGAATCAAAAACCCCCAAATTTCAATTGAAAACATTCATACGGGCTATAAACCCTAATTTTGAAATTCGAAAATTAAACCTACTTTTGAGCATGTTATTGAACTCCAAATCAGACGTATAATATATCAAAATCATCAGGAAAACAAGCTCTACCACATGCAATCATCAAATCATACAAACAATCATCCGAACAAAAATTCATATTTTTCATAAAATAATTCGAAAATAATTAAATTTATATAAAATCAACCTTTGATTCTGCTGGTAAAACAGGTCCTGGAATCTGATAGTACTCCTTGAGACCTTCAAATTGGTTACTCCAACTTTCCAAACGGATTTCACTAACACCTTGAATTTGTGGTTTGATTCTCAGAAAGGTTTATGAATATATGATTTTTTCTCTGTAAAATTTTATAATTATCTGTCTGCAAATGATTTTGATACGAAATAAAATATGGTAAAAGGTTATTTATATTTACGGGAAATTAGTATCCCCTTGGATCATTTCGGATATAAAACGGTACGTTTATCTGTAAAAACGGATCCAAACGGTATCGGTTTTCGGGATAATTATCCAAATCAGTACAATTTGTACTGCGGTCTTGGTCTCAGCGCCTGGTTACACGTATTACGAAGTGATAATTGTGATAGTTTAATAAAAAGTTCCCGTTTATCGAAAATACGGGTTTTATTGATTTACCGAAACGAATATTGTATCGACAATGTTGCGCCGGGACCCGCGCAGGACAAACCGTACGCCGGATCGAAAAAGTCGAAACATGGAAAATGCTCGGAATATTACAATTAGGTTAGGAAGGAGTTCTCGGAAGAGTTTCGGGTTCCAAAAACGTATGAACGGTTGACGTCGGTTGGTTCCCGTTTTTATAAAATAGATTTTAAATACTCGGATTTTTTTTTATAAATTTCATATGATTCATATAAATTCATAAATCAACATAATAATAATTAGGAAGATATGACAATTATCTATATTTTATTTTGGACATATAAAAATTGAAATACTCAATTAATACTATTTTTGAATATTCAAATACAAATAACACTTAACAGTTAATACACAGAATAGATACTGAACACACATAATAATTATTTAATAGCAAAAATAATTACACGATATATCCCGGATATTACATCCTTCCCTCCTTAAAAGGATTCTGTCCTCAGAATCTCTTAAGAAAACAAATGAGGGTACTTTTCTCTCATATCACTTTCTAACTCCCAGGTTGACTCTTCAACCTTTGGGTTTCTCCACAACACTCTTACTAACTTTACCACTTTATTTCTCAATACCTTCTCTTGCTCCTCTAGAATCTCTATCGGACTCTCTACATATGACAAATCTGCCTAAAGCTCTGCTGGCTCATATTCTATTACATGCCTGGAGTCTGGATTATACTTCTTAAGCATTGATACGTGAAAAACATTGTGAATATGCTCCATGTGCGGTGGTAACGCCAACTCAGAAGCTACTTTGCCAATGCGCTTTAAAATTTCAAAAGGTCCGACATATCTTGAGCTTAGCTTCCCTTTCTTCCCAAACCTCGTTAGTCCTTTCCATGGTGATACTTTCAATAATACCATGCTCCCTTCTTCAAATTCCATGTCCTTCCTTGACTGGTCTGCATACTTTCTCTGACGATTTTGTGCGGATAATAATCTCTTCTAGATAATTTCAACAACTTCCTTTGTCTGCTGCACCAATTCAGGTCCGAGTATTTTGCATTCTCCTACTTCGTCCCAATATACTGGAGATCTACATTTGCGTCCATAAAGGGCTTCATAGGGTGGCATCCCAATGCTGGCATGATAACTGTTATTATAAGCAAACTCTACCAGGGGTAAATGCTCGTCCCAACTTCCTTTGAAATCAATAGCATAAACACGTAACATGTCCTCGATTTTCTGGATCGTTCTTTCACTTTGGCCATCCGTCTGCGGGTGATAGGCCTGACACATATTCAATCTTGTTCCCAAACATTCTTGAAAACTCTTCCAGAATCTTGAGTTAAACCTTAGATCTCGATCAGATATGATAGACACTGGAACTCCATGACGAACTACAATTTCTTTTAGGTACATATGGACTAACTTATCGAGCGAAAATATTTCATTTATAGGCAGAAAATGAGCTGACTTGGTAAGTCTATCCATTATAACCCAAATGGCATCATGATTAGCCCTTGTCCTTGGTAATCCAACTATAAAATCCATGGCAATGTGTTCCCACTTCTATTCTGGAATCTCCAATGGCTGTAGCAATCCGCTTGGTCTCTGATGCTCTTGAGAAAGAGGTCAATGAATTAAGACTTATGCACCTTAATCAAGACAAGTTAAAAGAACAAGTATCTTTTCTAGAGAATAGAGTTGACTGTTATAGACAACTCAAAACTATTCTCAAAGACAAGATCACCGGTCTTGAGACTAAAGTTAGAGCCTACTTCAATTCGTGTTCGAAGGCTAAAGAGTTCTACAGTAAGCAAGCTGTTAATCAAACATCTGGAATATGTTATGATTACAATGCTGCTATTGGAGAATTAGACATAAACTCCCCTCCTCATGTATGTGCTAAAGGTAGGGAAGTACCACATGTGCTTAAGGGTGTTGATGAACCCCTCTATAAAGCATCAATTGTTGAACCATTTGATGCGACCTCTTCTGTTATTCAAGAATAAATATGTGCTGAAGATCATGCTAATGAGAAGGTTGTTTCCAAGTCAAGTGTGTCGAAAGTTCCAGTCAAAGTTGTGAAAGCAACTGAGACTAACTCAGACACACATGAGTTGGATAACAAAAATGCCATGTCTACCATGCTTAAATTGTCTGCTGTTAATCACTCTCATAAAGCATGTGGTGTTGCTAATTGTATGTCTTGTGCTTTTAATTTGATGTATGCTTATTTTAATGGTAAGCATGTTTCTAGTAATAAGACTACTCCTCGTCAGCATGTGAATAATAAGAAACATGATAGGTCTAAGACTTCTAGTCCTTCTAAGGCTAGAAAGGAGACATTTGTGCCTAAGCCTAAACAGAAATTTGTTAAGGCTGTTTACAAGGTCAAATGTTCAGTCATTGAGGATGTTGAGACCATTAAAATTAAAAATGTTGTTTTGCCTGACAAAGGACAATTCTACAAGTATGCCGGGCCCAACCAAGTTTGGGTTCCGAAGAAGGTCTAATCCATTTGAAGTGCAGGGCAGTATACAGGTGTAACCGGTAGTGTGGATTCTTGACAAGTGGATCATCAAGACATATGACCGGAGATAGAGCCCTGCTATCAAATTGAAAAAGCTGGCCCACTGGTTACCTTTGGAGATAACAACAAAGGTTTATCTGAGGGATATGGCTGTTTGCAAGCTGGGAATGTTATCATTGAAAATATGTTTATTGTGCTAGGTTATTATCAGGAAGCAGTATCTAACATATAGCACCAGTGACAAGACTTGAGAATATTATGACATATCAGGCACCTGATGCACATTACACTTGGAATTGGACTCTAGTAAGGTGTGTACAAGTGTACTCCTGGTTGATGAGTCAAAAGAGGAAGTCAGTGCACCACAGTTCATGGACTTTGCAGCTGCAGATCTATTGGACTATGCAATCTCTTCTTCACAATCTCAGTTCAGGTTGGTATGAACTAGTGTACTACTCAAGCAATCATCAAGAACATGGTATGACACTCTAACTGAAGTTACAGTTTAATATGAACTAGTAGAGTCGTCATATTAATAACTCTCTTATCACTAGGTACAAACATATTGTTTTATATGTGCAGACAGTTTTAGGAGAAAATCAAACTTCTTTCTATATTAGTGATTTCTTATTTCATATAAAATCCTTTGAAATCACCATTTTACATCATTTCTCTCAAAAGATTAAATGTATAATTTTCATTCATTATATATCTTAAGTACATTTTATCTCTTTGTTGCCATATGTTCTGTGATACAGGTTCAGTCTCCAATGACTTTCTTTCATTGACAGTCATGAGGTTGAAAACCCACAATATCTATCCCAGACTGTAAAGACAAACACAGAAACAGAACCAACCAACACTCTCTTACCACTAAATGTAGTATGAATGATGAGGGAGATAGTGCCTTAGTGCACCACATAAGGAAGGTTCTATAGTCAACCCAGTAACTCTGTCTCCTACATAGATGAGTAGTATTTAAACCGAGACAACTGCTAGCCCCCATACATCTTCTCAAAAAGATGTAATGGCTGAAAAGGAACAAAAAGAGTTACTAGATTCATTCTCTCAACAGGGTGCGTCTATTGAAATTTGCCTGTCGGCCAAGGTATCCGATGTAGTGTCACCACTTCAAACATAAACAATTCTTTATGCACAAGGAAAGGGTACACACACAAAGGATGAGTTATCAGAAACAAGAGTTTCGACCATTATAAGGTCAGATTCGATTGTTTAAGGTTCATTAATGGACCAATTGCCTTTACAGGTGTTAGGAGAGGATACAGATCCAAAAGCCATATGTCAGTGGTCAGTGTCTACCTCCCCAGGTTTAAATCCCCTGGATGCATCTGCGGATAGTGGATCTGACATAGGTGCAGATCGGCAACTTGTTGACAATGATTCAGATATTACCTGATGAGTCACAAGGAAATGTCTTCACAGACATTAGAAGGGAACTTTGATCTTTATGCTAAATTCATTGGATCATTGTTTACCTTCCCAGAATTCATTGGAACCCTAAAAGGGAAACTAGCAACTTGTAGATTATGACTCAGATTCATCTGACGAGTTTAACAAGGATGGGGATTTGCGAACTCCCATTGCACCACCTGTGACCTCCTTAAGGATGGCTAAGGTGATTTTCCTTGCAGGTACAGCTGAATGTTGGAGCTATGAGAAGAGTGATACACTTGTGAGAATGAGTGTAAACACGAGTGGAGAGAAGAGTGAAACACATGTGAGGTACACTAAACAGAATCACACACTCACAGTGAGGAAGAAAGAGAAAGTACTTGTTATTTCTTTTCCAACCAAGTGAAATATGAGAACTCCTTCAGACGACGGCATACATTCCTTCACTAAGGGGGAGATAAAAGCTTAAGTAATAGTTTGGAGGATTCCTCAACTAAGGGGGAGAAATAGCAGGGAGGAAGAAAAAGATCCAACATGTACACTACACCACACCATTGTTGTTTGTAAGTACGGATCCTATTGTACGGGAGAGGTGGTAAACACAAGGTGATTTTCTAGTAAGGGAAGAAGATGTTTTCTAAAAGGGGAGTACCATTGGTTTTTATCTACGGATCCTATTGTACGGGAGAAGTGGTAAACGAAGGTGATCTTCTTTAATCAGTTGATTCTCATAGGGGGAGAAGCAAGAGAGATATGTGCTTCTCAACAGGAGATGTGGTTGTACAAAAGAACATGAAACTACTTGAAGATATGTTCAGTCTAGAGGAACATCTATTTGAAATCTGGAAAAGGTTAAATGTCATCCAGAACTTTTCTGCTATTTACTTTGCATTTCTGTTTATATCTTTTTCTTATTTATTAGTTGAGTTATCCTCTAGGTATTTGTGTGTTATTGTCTAACAAACAAATAGAGGGAGATTGTAAGGCATATGTTATAGCCTATTTGTATATTTGAGGATTTAACTCAACTCAAATAAGAATGTAATAAGTAAATAGTGGATCTACCGTCAAAGAGATATCACAGAGTAACATCTGTCAGAGGATTCAGAAACAAGGTTCATCTACAGACTTGAGGAATTAATTCACTGGAAGAAGCTCAAGAAATTGATCAAGCCTCAGTGATATAAATCAAGATTGTGGATTTAATCAAGTGACAGAGATCTCGTCAGGGTATCAGATAATTACAGGGATTTAATCTGAATTTAATCTGAAATCAAAGTCAAGACACGAAGAAATGTCACGGAAGTTAGTCACTCATGAACCAAACAGTACATCGAGTGTCAACATTGAAGTGGTGGAATTGATTCATAATTCTCAGTGATTTTCAGAAGATTTTCAGAAGAATGGTTGCTGCTCAGGATTAGTATTAATTCTCTATTAATTAATTAAGTCATATAATTTAATTAAGAAAATAAATTATATCTGCAAAGATTAATTTATTTATTAATTGAATTAATTGATTAATTATTTTAGAATTAATATTAAGAATTTTTAGAAGTTTAATTGGATTAAAAACAGTCTTAAATCAGCAAGATAATTGAAAATGAACTAGCATGACAATCTGGATTGTCATGCCAAGTCATTTCAATAGTCATACCGAAAGTTCTACAGGGAAGGAGATTGTCTTGCTAGTTCAACTGATTGTCATACCGAAAGTCATTGTAGTTCAATCAGATTGTCTTGCTAGTACAATCAATAGTCCTACCGATTGTCTTGCTGAGCTCAGGATTATCTTGCCAGTTAAATGAGAGTCTGTTGATTGATTGAAAAAGAACAGAAGCAGCATACATTGATAATCATCCAATATATAGAACACAACTCAAGAACAAAAATAAAGCAGCCGCAGAAGAAATATTTTATCCTTCATCTGCAAACTTCAAGATCATAATTTCTAGTTTGTAAAGTTAAATCCAAACCACTAGAAATCTTTATCTTGTTCTTGTGTAACTATTTAGCGGATCAAAATCCCTAGAACTTAATCTCAAATTGCGTTTAGCATTGGAATCTTTTTATTGCAAAAATAGAAAAAGTTCATGTCGAATTTATTCTAGATTTGTGATAATTAATTTGAGATTAATTCCTTGTAATCGATACAGTTGTTGCAACACCTTTCAAGTTTAATAATATTCTTATTTAACTTGAATTTTGTTTCACATTTTTATTCCGCATTTAATTCGATTATTTGATATTGTTTTTATTCAACCCCCTTCTACAAACACATTGGGACCTAACACAATCTTTCGACCTCTTTTGAAGAACATCACAAGTATCATCCAAAAAATTTCACCTAGTTGATCAACCATCAAACCATCGAAGCTATTGCAATGATCCCGTCTATCTTCCACCTCGAGTCGGAATGAATTAATCCATGGTACAAGTCAACCTCCATACTACACGTAACTTTATCAGCAAATCCATCAATGTACTCCACCATACCAATTAAACCTCGAACGTTCCACCAACCAATTCATGACGAACCTTGAACCTCAGCTCTGATACCACTTGTTATGAGAAAAAACACACACATATTCGAGATTCAATTCTACCAATACAGATTACGCACACAAATACAAAACAATATATTTGATGTGGAAAACCCACATCCCAATTTGTATTATTAATCAAAACAATTATTAATAATAAATCAATATATAACACCTCAATTGTGTCCCAAACTGATACTTGAGCCAACCAATGCTCAAGCATCTCTCACACGATACCTAAGACGACTACATCTCTTAAATATACGTCAAAACAATACCAAGACTATGCATATATAGCCATCACGACTAATAACCTAATCACATTATAATAATAATTGTCTACCTATACAATTATTATCCAACTCAATTATGATAATAATTGTCCACCCATATAATTATTACCCAACTCAAGTATGATAATAATTGCCTAACCATACAATTATTATCCAATCAAATTATATTTTGTATCACCAAGCCTATATCACATATTGGGTTTAACCTCAACATGAATATGTGTTAATTAACTGTCTACGTCGCCTAGGGCAACAAAATATTATAAATCAATAAGCGAAGTGTTTTATCTGGAATTTTTGTGTGTGATTTTCAAGATATTATTGGTTGATGAAAACTACTTTTCAAAAATATATTTTCTTTAAAATTATAAAAGTGATCTCATTAAATTTCTAAAATTCCAAGCTATTTTATGGTAAAATTCTTGTAATTTATGGAATTATATTTTTATTTATAAAAGTCATTCTTTTAAATGATATTTGGAATTGTGAATAAATATTTGTTGATTACTAAATTTCCCTTGCATGCATTTGATCATCCAAAAGGAGAGAGGGATACTAATGTCATTTCCAACCCCACTAACTTCTTTTCTATTAACCAATTTACTAGAATAACCTTGCATGCAAAAGCTTGGTTGTTTTAGAGGAAGGGTAACTTTGTCCTTACTCACTCCACTATCTAATCAACATATAAAAACACATAATCATATAAAGTGGAATCATTCTAGAGATCAAACACTCAACCAAGGAACTTTCTTTCTCTCCATTCTCTTACTTTTCCTCTCTCTCAGCCAAACCAAAAAAAAACACACACACACACACTCAAATTTCATTCAATCTTTCAAGATCCTAGTTTAAATTAACCCTCCAACCTTTGTTCAAGTTATATTTGTATATTTGTGTAGAAATTTAAGTGATTAAATGTTGCATGTCTAGTTTATTTAGCAATTCAAGTGGAAGGCCTTAATTCTTGTGAATCTAAGGTCTAAACCATGAGATATATTGTTTTTGGAGAAGGTAATGGTGTGTGAAGTGTTATAATCCCACCATTCCCCTCATCACCATTCGTAAATGGCTTAAAAGGAGCCTAATGGAGCTAAATTAAGTTTTTTTTCTTTGTATTTAGTGTAAAAATCATATTTCCAAGCTTATCTCTTGATTTAAGTTCATGCATGTCGATGATCCCAATATTTTCAAGTCTTGCATGCTAGTATAAACTCATGTATGTCATATTTTTCTTGACATATAATGATATAAATGCTTGCATGTAAGTTATAGGTTGTGATCTAAATGTATTAGTAGAGTACTATCAAGTTTAAATGATTTCATGGCTATATGTTCAAATTTGTGAGGTTTTAGTCTTGATATTGCTTTGCATGTACTAGGTAATGAATTGCCTTGCTATATTAAATTATGATAAGTTGTTAAGGGAGCATATTTCGTGGGTATCATGACTTGATTTGAAGTTAAAAATTCAAATATATGCATGTTAAGTTCAAAAATGAAGTTAATTATCATGCATAAATAGTTGTATTTATATATCATTGGTTATTATGATTTTTAGAGTATGGAATGATCTCTTCAGTAGATGGTAGGTTGAATAAGAGGGAGTGAGATTTAGTTTTGGTGGTCCTTGTGGTGAAGTGTTTTAAGTTGAATGGGATTAAGGAAGGAAGGGTAGTTTAGCTCGAGTGTTGAGTTGAAGTCTTGGTCGAAAGTTTGGAGTATTTTGAGTGAGAATTTGTGAGGCCCTAAAAGGCCCAAGCTCCATAATGTTAAGGCATAGTATAAGATTGAGTTCAGTAGCCATAAGTTGAGGGAATGCTTTGGTTTTGGTGGGTACATTGGTGTAAAACCGAGAGTAACCCAAAACAGAGATAATTTTGGAGTTAATGTGTTTAGTGTCCAATTTAGGATTGGTTTTGGATAAGTAACCACGGGCCTTGATAGGTAAAGATGTAATGGAGTCTAGGGAAGCTTATTAAGCATTAGAACCAATCTTAGAGCAAGATTAAGGGGTTATAAGTTGGGTAAAACAGGGCAGTTTGAAAAGTTGCAATCTGCAGAATTGTGTCAACTTCATAGTAAGCCATTGGTGAGCCCAAGTGAGGCCTTAGTGTCAATATAAGTTTGGGAATTAGTTTTAGGATTAAGGAGCTAGGAAAATTCAGAATTGAGTGAATGCACTAAGTAGAAGGGTTCTAATTTGCCAAGGCACGCCAGGTGGTGTCGAATGGTGTTCTCGGAAAGATTAAGGTGGTGTGAGGTATTTATGAGTCCAATAAGGTGAGGCCTAGGTGTTAATTGTCGTGTATAAGATATTTAAAGGTAAGTAGAAGTGAATGTGCTAAGATTAATCAAGAGAATTAGAGGTATAGTACTTAGGAACTGCTAAGTTTGGTGACTAAAGTTGAGAATTGGGAAGGATTGAGTGATCAAGGGTAGAATGTATCGAGATCATTCGATACTCATATGATTATGTGAACTATATGCCAAGATTCCATGTGACTACTTGTAACTATCTGTGATTGTGTGCACTAAGTGATTATGTGATAAAAATGCATAATAATAAGTATACTCGTATAGGTAATACCTATGTGTTGTATTAGAGTCAAATAAGTAAATAAGAGTCCTTGAGTTGTGTATAGAACCCTTAGTAATGAGGTTGTATTATATGTGTATGTTCAAGAGAAGATAGAGGAAAGACTCTTGCCATCAAAGTCGATTAGGGGAGCTCAAGGTTGCTTATGTGTTATCTTAGGTCGTTAATAGAGGCAAGTGTCCCTACCTTCACTTATTGTTCAAGTGATGTTTTCTTTAAACTATATTATGCAAGTGTTCCTCCCTTGTCAAACTTATTCTTTGCAATTATTCTATTTTCCAACTCACGGTTATTGCAAGTGCCCCATCCCTTTTCAAACTCGTATTATGCAAGTACTCTATTTCCAACTGGTGGTTATTGCGAGTGATTCTATTTTATACTTATTTATAAAAGTATCCTTTTATTTATTTATCATTCAAATGATGATCTCTTTAATTCATTTTATGCAAGTGTATAACCCCCCTTTTCAAACTTACCGTATGCAACTGTTGTGACATATGTTATTGATTATCGTTATGGTTCTTTTCAATACTTTCTTCCTTAGTTATTGAATTATTGATACTCATCCTTGATGACCCCACTAGTGAGATAATAATTCATTTCTGATAATAACTTCGTAATTCAAATCTTGAAATCCTACTCCTTTGATTGATGATCGTAACTTTATTGTTTAGAATCCCTGGAAATTGGAACAATCGATATCCTTGATTAGAAACTTTGTAATTTCCCTCTAGCATCAGTTTTATAAAAAACAATTGCTTAAAAGAGATTTCAAATAAAAGAATATTTTTTCTTGAGATTAGTGGATTGGACTAAGACGCAAGTCCCTTTCACACTTATTACATTAGGATTAAAAGTTGCCTAGGGATCCCAATTAAAATTTATTAGAACCCGGCGAGGTTCGGGATTACTTCGCGGCTGATCACCGGCTGTTATCCGTAGCGTCATAAAATAATTTTTGAGCAATGATTTTATTTGAAAATGATTTTGACTTGAATAATGATGCCTACCACCCTAACTTCGAATTGTGAATTCCTACATTGTTAAATTCTGTCTTATTATATATCTTGTTGAGCATTTAGCTCATTTTTTGCTATCTATTCAAGTTATTTCAGCTAGCAAGTATGGTTAGATTCAAGCAGACTGCTTGTAAGTCCTCTAGAGATGCTGAGGCTTATGTGAGAGCTCAGGTAGTATAGTCGGTGATTGTGTGAGGACCGATAATTATGTAAAAGATGTAATAGATGTTAGTGTTGGACTGTTCAAATACTGAACCTTTGCGATCTTGGATTTTGTTGTAAATATCCGTTTGTAATAACTTATATTTCTCAGTTGTTATCTTTAAGTTTTATTTTTTGGGATGTGACATTAGTTCTGAAATTTAGTTGTTAAATAATTAAGTGAGACTTTATTATAATACTAATAAGGATTTTGAATTAACAATAACTCCGAATTTTTTAAGATTTATAATTCATTTTTCTGCTCTTTATATAATATCTCTTATCGATGATTCTTTTTATAATATAAGACCTTTATTAAAAACCCTAGCCACCAAGAGAGAGGATGGAGAGAGCAATAAGAAATAAATTTGGGTGAGTACACATTCATTCCTTGCGTTCAAGCATTCTTGTGGATACTAATTGAGTATAAATCGCAAGCGCGCGATGCTTGGTGATTGAATAAGTTTTATATCTCTATTAGTCAACCAATTCGTAAAACTTCTCAAGGTAAACAATCTTATCTACAAATGAAATATCTATTTTTTGCATGGATCATGCATAGGGTTTTGAAAATTCTGGTTTTTCACATTGTTAAAGAAATCCTTCAATGAAATCAAAGCTACTTGTGAAAAGTGTTTAATCCGTTTATGTGTTTACATGTTTTACGATATATAAGTTGTAAGCATGTATGTTATATACAATATTTTGATGTTGATACAAGATCTTTATATATATATGTATATATTTTGAATATATGATATTCATGTGAGTTGTATAATCACATGATGATTTTATAATCTGTATATATACTAATATATACATGATTTATGCTTGTTCTTTTTATGATAATCATAGTTGATACGATTCTAAAATGGATGCAAAAGATTTTCTGAAATCTGGGTCTGGTGTCTGATTTTCGCAAACGAGTACTTTTTCAAGAAGGAAAACGTGTGTCTGAACAAAACTGATGGCTAAATCTATCAGCGACTCATCTATAAGGAGTTTGACTTCATTTAGGGCCTATAATTGGCGATTTATTGTTATCAAATTTAATTTCGAATTTTCTAATTTTTTTGCCACATTTTATTTTTATGATTATATCATGATGGGTATGATATGTTAAGATCAGATTATATATTTTAACATGTTCTTAACTGTTAATTGAGCATGATGGATGGTTATGACTTATGGCCCTTAGGTTAATAATTTTGGGTTTTAAATACGACTTGCATGTCGTTTTGATCTATCTTTGTTAAATCTCGAATGTAACTCGAGTTGTTCTTCTAAGTTCATTAGATTAGTTTTTATATTTTATTATAGTAATGTACATGAAGACATAAAGACTTATAAATCAAGGAAGGACAATCTCATGGAGGCCATCCAAGGAAGCAATGCAAAGATGGGATAGCTCAAGAAAAGAAGACAAGTAAAAATTATCTTGTATTTATATACCACCTTAGTTTGACCTAGATCTTCGTCTTTAGCTTGATAAAGATCAGATAGGATAATGCTATAACTAACCACGTTTATTTAATGGCACTTTATACATACATACATATATATATATGCTTATATGATGAATGTATGTGTAGAGTCGTTTAAAGATTCATGCTTAATTAGCTTAAGGATGTAATATATTATATACGACACTCATGCCATGTTTGCTAAACAAGATAAAATCTGTAATGATTCAAGATTTTAAAGTGAACAAATTACGATTATGAGTTTCTTGTGTTTATAAAATATGAAATAAAATATGACTTTTCTTTGTTTTTAAAATGGTGCGATTTTGTCAAAAGCGGGTTCATTAAACTTGTAAGGTTGTGGGTTTTAAGCGAGACCGTTGTGACTCCCTCACTACCTGAAAATCAAACCATTGACGAATATTGATTTAAATTATTTTATTGAAGAAAAAGTTAAGAATCTCTTTATAATGGAATCATAATCACTTTAAAATTAAAAAAACCCTAAAGTTAATATTAATTGATCAGATGCCTTCCAATGTGTCCAATACGTTAAACCCTAGATCGACAAGGAGTGGGTTCGCCAAAGCGAAGTACTCCCATCTATTGTGGGAGATGCGTTGAAATATATTGATACTTTTTGACTATTGGGTTTGACTTAACTAAGTTACCAGAATAGTATTGTGAACTTAGAGGCATGGAGTTTGGAGAGATTTATTGGATAAATTTGAACAAATACTGTTCCACCAAACTATCCAATAGTTATATAGTTGATATAATTAATAAATATTGTCTACCTAAATAATCATATTTTAGGAGAAAAACCAAAGTTGGCCTAAGAAATTGTGAAATATGGATATTGGCTCACTAGAAAGGATACAGAAGATATTCTTTCTGAATTAATAGTTAGGGCTATTGATTTGATAAAAATAATGGGAGATATATATTGTTAATATATATAAATAATAACTTGAAAATAATTTGATGATCATCTGTAGACTATTTCATTTTATGCACTTTAATATTGTAAATATCACATGATAAATAACACAAATAACTTTTATATGTAATAGTCCTTGAGAAGGACTAACTGACAAGAAATAATTTCCTTGACTGACATAGGAATTTAAGAATCGCCATCGGGTTCAAGGATGTCACTCGAACCCCTCCCTTACTTCTTCTAGCTGAGAATGAAACATGTGCAAAAAGAAAATATTTATCAGAAGCATATTGGTGATGCAAATAATGTTTAATGTAAAATGCTTGCAATTATGAGTGCTGAGCTTCAGAAGTAACAAAAGTATATTGATGCATATGATGTGATTAAGCACCTATAAAGGATATTTGAATAATAGGCCCGTTAAGAAATAATTGACAATAATTAGGCACTATAAACTTACATGAAAGGGAGAGTGAGCTTCAACTGGACCACATGTTCTAAAGATGATAGGTAAACGTACCTAGATATTTTAGGTTTAAAGATTAGTCTAGAGATTCAGCTTGATTTAATCAAGCAATCTTTGAACAACTCCAATTATCGGTTTGTTATGAACAAAATGAATGAGACAGAAAAAACACTTGATGAGTTGTGAGGCATGTTTAGAACTGCTGAAAACAATATGTAAAAGCATGAATTATGTCCACATTAATGATGTACACATGGAATGTAAATGGTAAAGGAGTAGACATGTAAGGTTAATATTTGATCTTATTATGTGTCAAACCAGAGTCTAATCCCAAAGGGGCTTTTAAAATCTATTAGTAGTGTTGCTAAAGAAGATGATTATCGCTTATGTAGAAATAACCGGCTGATTGGGAGTTAACTATCAAACTTAATTGGAAGATCTAAAGAAAAAGACCGGAAATGATCAAGCTTCAAGTATCGAGTTAGAATTGGAGCAAAAGTTGTTGCTCTAGTTGGAGGAACTCGGTACCTAATTTTTGCTCAAAAGGCGAAATTGAGAACTTGATAAATTGTTATTATGTGCCTGCCTTTAACGGATACATTATATAAATTTCTTATTAGGACAAGAAAGCTTTTTCATTTTAATTAAATAAATGACAGTTGTTTATTCTATTTCAATGATAAGGTTTATAATGTTGTAAAATTAGTTAACAACTTATATTTTCTAAGTTGACTCAAATCAAACATTACCTCTACCATTATCGTTAAGCCATATTAATAAAAATGCATATCTGAGTTACATATGATGGATACTTAGATAAGTTTGATTTTAAATCATACGAAAGATGTGAACATTGTCTCATTGGCAAAATGACTAAAGCTCCCTTTACCGGAAAAGGTGAAAGGGTCACCGAATGATTAGGACTTATATATAGTGATGTATGTGGGCTAATGCGTATGATGGAAAGGGATGGCTTATACTACTTCATATCATTTAATGATAACTTTAGTAGATATTGATATGTGTATCTTATGAAGAACTAATTCAATTCTTTTAAAATGTTCAAAGAATATAAAAATCGAAGTAGAAAAGCAAACATGAGAAAGTATAAAAGTTCTACGATCAGATCATGCATTAGAATACTTAAGCCTTAAATTTAAGACTTTCTTAAAGGAGTGTGTTATTGTATGACAACTTACTCTTTCTAAAACACCTCAATGGAATGGAGTTTTTGAGAGTAAAATATTTACCTTGTTGGACATGGTGCGATCGATGATGAGTCAACGGATCGTCCAATCAGTTGCTTGGGTTATGCTCTAAAATGGTTGCATATGAGATATGGACTGGGAAACATCATAGCATGTCATTTATAAAAATTTGGGGACGTGAAGTATTTGTGAAATGTTTAGCCTCTGACAAGTTTGGATCAAAATTAGATAGATGTTATTTTGTGGGATACCCAAGTGAGACTAAATGGTATAGTTTTTATAATCCTTCCAAGAACAAAGTGTTTGTTGCTCGGACTACTGTATTTCTTGAGGGATAAGTACCTTTTAGGAAAATCAGTAGGAGGATAATATATCTCGATGAAGATTGAGAACCACATGATAACATTGAACCATAGTTGGAATAAGATCATAATGTACATCAAAATGTTGAAAGTAATCATGCTCAGGAAACATAGGTTGTTCGTAGATCTAGTAGGATTCGTCATGAGCCCGAGAGATGCTATGGATTTCTCTTGACTCAAGATGGTGATGTGATGCTTATGGATAATGATGAGCCTCTTAGCTACCAAGATGCTATGAACAGTCCAAACTCCGAGTGATAGCTGAAGGCCATGAAATCTGAGATGGAATCAATGTATCAAAATAAAGTATGGGATTTAGTTGATCCACCAGAAGGGGTAAAACCTATAAAGTGCAAATGGATTTTCAAGAAGAAAAGATGACATGTATAGTAAAGTACAGACCTCTAAAGTATGACTAGTTGAAAAAGGTTTCAAGCAAATTCATGGTACATACTATGATGACACCTTTTCACCAGTTGTTATGGTCAAGTCCATCGGGATTTTGCTTGCAATAGCTGCTTATTATGAGTATGAGATCTGGAAAATGAATGTCAAAAACTATTTCTTAAATCGAAGCCTAGAAGAGGACGTGTATATAATACAACCTGAGGGTTTTGTCAATCCAAAGTTTGCTACGATGGTCTGTAAGTTTCTTCGATCTATTTAAGGATTGAAGCAAGCCTCAAGGAGATGGGATATTTGTTTTGATAAAACACTCAAATAATTTGTCTTTATTTAAAATAAAGATGAACCTTGTGTTTCTAAGAAGGTTAGTGGGATCCATATAACATGTCTAGTACTATATGTTGATGAAATATTACTAATAGGGAATGATATACCATTTCCATAGGTTGTAAAGACTTGGTTGGAAAATAGTTTCTCATTGAAGGACTTAGGCGATGCTACCTATATATTAGGGTTCAAGATCTATAGAGATAAATGAAGAAGACTAATCGATATAATTCAGAGTACATACATTGAGAAAGTGATACATTGAGAACTACTGTGAAGATCATGCCAAGATTATAGGGCAAACATGGCTTTCCCTTAATGCCCTTGAAATTGACTACTCGCTAATAACACAATTAAAAAACTAAGACAATAAAGAAGCGTAATTAAATAATAAGAACATATAAGAAAATCAGATAAGAAAACCTGTAATATTCAATCTTGTCACGAGACCAAAATCCATGGTTTTCTTCTTTATATATTAAACCTTAACTATTCCTACTCTATAATAATAATAATAATAATAATACGTTCCTAATAATATGTCTAAACTAAATAATAAAATATGATATTTGGTTTCATAATACAAGTATTTTCTTATTCTAATCAAATTACAAGTGAGAGTTCTAGACAGAGTAGGATTCTGTAATCAAAATTCGTAGATGTCTATTCACTGCAGTGGACTATAAGATCGTCAAAAACGGACTTCTGGAACTGAGGATACGGCCCGGACAGTATTTGCAGCCCGTGTAGTCCAATATTACAAATTTTCTTCTATTTTCACTCCAAAATAGGACTTTTTTCTCCAAATTCTTCCAATTCTAGAATTTTCTTGTAATCTACAATAAAACATCAAAACTTAAGAAATAAATATCCAGGTCAATGCAAAACAGAAAAAATATGAGGACAAAATCATCTAAAATATATATAAAAATCAAATGATTTAGGCGATGCTACCTATATATTAGGGATCAAGATCTATAGAGATAGATAAAGAAGACTAATTGATATAAGTCAGAGTACATATATGGAGAAAGTGATGCATCATTTTGGTATGCAGGAGGCAAAAAAAGGGATACGTCCTGATATCTCATGGGATAGTGATCTCAACAGATAACTACCATAAACCATTTAATGATAAGGGCGGTATGAGCAAAGTTCCATATGCTTCGATAATTAGATTTATAATGTATGCAATGATATATTTTCATCCTGATATTTCGTATGCTTTGAGTATGGCGTACCAATCTAATCCAGGTAAGGGTCACTGGACCATTGTCAAGAATATTATTAAGTACTTAAAGAGAACTAAAGATTCATTTTTGGTGTATGGAAAAGATAGATAACTGGTTGTAAAGGGTTACACTGATTCTAGTTTTAACCTATTTTTTAGACAGACAAGCATGATTCTGTGTCTAAGTCTAGTTTTTGTATTTTTTCAAAATATAAGTAATGTTAGCTTGAATAGTTCACAGCAATAACATTGATGTTTCTACAATGAAAGTCGGGCATATTAATGCTTTCGAAACATCCAATGTGACTTTCTGTGCATGTTCTTAGGCGATATCACCTTATAATTAATGAGATTAATGATCAAGGATATACATGTAAAGCGCATACAATTAATAATATTATAAACCGACTGACTAAGGCTTTGTCGTAGCAGAAACACGATGGTCATACTAGTTCCATGTGTATTAGATACATGGGTGATTGTCTCTAGTGCAAGTGGGAGATTATTATTGTTTGTGCCCTAGAGATAACACTATTATATTTTAAATTCAGATATTTGGATTATTAATGTTTATGTTCTATCACTTATTCTTTTAATAGTTTATTATATCATATTTCTCATACGATTATTAATATTTTAATAGTTAATAATAAAAGTGTATTTCAGATATATTATGAATCGTATGAGAAATATGAATGATCTAGAAAGGAATTAAATCTCCTAACTTTAGAAGTGATATTATTGGCATTTTGTGTGAGTTAGACTAGGAAATGCGTGGCCGCACTCAAATATTGATTTGATATGATAGTGTACTCATTGATCAAGGAAAACTAGATTAAACAATGATTAGGATGACACATTACATGCCACTAGTTTAATCTATAATATTTGGTTAAAGAGATTATATTAAATTGTATATTATTCACAAAAGGTTTAATCGATCACTGATTTAATTATTATTACTTGGGTATCAATGATGTATTAATAGATGTCGCTCAATGTTTACGATTTTAAATTAGATTTAAAACTCGTTACAAATGTAATAATATGGGATTATTTGATTTAAATTAAATTAAAATAATTTGAATATTTATAATATAAATTAAGTATGACTTAACTAATTAGATAAATAATGATTTTTAAATTTAATGTTGTTAAATAATTAAGTGAGACTTAATTATAATATTAATATGAATTTTAATTTATAATAAATCCTAATTAAACTGAATATAATATCTCGTTTGGCTGATTTTACCTTAATATTTCATTTTTCTACTGTCTATATAATATCTCGTGTGGCTGATTTTTTTATGATATAAGACTTTTATTAAAAATCCAAGCCACCAAGAGAGAAGATGGAGAGAGCAAGAAGAAACGTGTTTGTGCTAGTACACATTCAATCCTTGCGTTCAAGCATTCGTCTAGATACCGATAGAGCGCAGATCACGAGAGCGAGATACTTGGTGATTGAATAAGCTTTGGATCTCCATTAGTCAACCAATTTGTAAAGATTTTTAAGGTAAACAATATGACCTATGAATTAAATATCTTTTCGCATGGAACATGTATATGAGTTTCAAAAATTTTGACTTATCACATTTTAAATTACAATTTCCGTTGCATTTTATGCCTCGAAACCCTTCAGATGAGATATTGCCGGATTAGTAAGTAAACGACGATGGTTGTTCTTATTTACTTTGGGCCAGACATATTAGTCAGTTCGGGAACATGAAACACCTAAACTTTAGATAGACATTATTGTAGTTACTTCCTATGAGAATAAAAACATGAGCTCAGGTTTTGTCTTATGCACTTTTTTCCTTTTGTTGTCATATTAGTATTTATTCAATATTGTTACTGTTTAGTTTTTTAACACACTACTTATGTCGTACACTATTTTTGTCGTGCACTAAGCAAGGGTCTTCAAGTAAACAACATCCTTACTCTTCAAAATAGTGACAGGGTTTGGGTACATCTTACTCTACCCATACATGCTCTGAGAATGATATACGGGGTATGTTTGGTTTGGTTTAACAATACTTTTTAAAGATATAATTTTTATTTTTTCAATTGTACTAGATTAAAACATGTGCGATACAAGGGCAAATTTTTAATATTATAAATTTTTTCATATAATTATTTTTATTTTAAATTTATATATTTAATAATTTTAATTAGTTTTTATAATAAAATGATGGTAAAAATTATAACTTTAGGGAAATCTAGTCTCAATAATATAATATATATTCTAAATTTTAAATAATATTTTTTAAAATTAAATTATAATTTTATTGTACCGTTAAGAGATTGTAATATGATATTGTTATTGTGGGATCCGAATCTTGAGTTTTTGTTAGAATACCTTTATTAATAATAACATAACATAAATTTTAAATTTTAATAATGTTGTTGAGAGGATTTCAACGTTGAATTTTTTGAAAAAATAGCTTAAATAGATAATATTTATAATAATGTTGGTGAAAGGATTCAAACCATTAATTACTGGTCATAAGTCTAAATATGGAATATTCTACAACATAGATCTAACGGCTCTTATTTATTTGGTGAAAATCTAATGATTGTTATTATTTAAGTGGTTGAACCAAAATACCAACAATTATACCATGTTTTGCTTCTTATAGTTTACTAGCTTAAAATCCGTGCGATGCGCATATTGCTTTTAATAATATATAATTTTTAAAATTAAATTTGAAATTAAAATTTTAAATACATATGATTTAATAATAATCATAATTATACACACATATTTAATGATATTTTTGAAATCAATGATATTTAAAAAATTATGTTAATGATTAAAATGTAGAGTTTTTTTCATATTTTTAGGGGTGTCTACAAAAGATAATTATGTTTTAATTAATATATAAATTTTAGCACAAATCCTTAATATACAGATTATTTTAGTTTGACTATAGTCTTGTTTTAGTCCAGATCAATTGTATACATTATTTATTATTAGCCTAAAAAAATTTATACGGACCAAATCTAACTAATTATCTTCGAATTTATTTTATTTTAATTTACTTAAGCCCGAATTAATGGGAAATTTATGTTACCCCATAATTATCTCAGGGTACAGTGGATGAACCATCTTGATGAACAACATCATCTTTTTCTTCCATGGTGTGTAGTTTTCTTTGTCAAGGATAGGTATCTTGATACTGTTAAGCTTTTGTGCAATCATACTTCCAAGACCTAATATGTTTAATTTCATCTTCAGCTCTGATACCACTTGTTAGGTATGAAATGCACACGGGGGGGGGGGGGGGGGGTTTATAGTAAATCAAGTTTTGAATTTTTAGGTTTGGTGAACTTAATAATTAAAATTTGTTTGTAGCGATAATTAATTAACTGTAAAGAACCGAAAAAATAATTATTAAAACTCGCTTGATCTTTATTCAAAATCAACTGTGTTGTGATACAAATCTAGGTTCCCTGAATATTCAGAACCTAGCTTCTACTTGAGAGAGGTTATAATAGATCTAGACTATTTTTTGTTACACTTAGACAAAGGACATGTGACCTGCTTAATAGAATAACATGCACAATTTGCAGGAATTGCACTAAAATAGACTAACACAATTTCTAAAGCTCTTTTTTCCATTTCTATTCTGGGCACTAAAGATCTATAGACAATATTTCAGAACTGCTTGTTGGGAATATGTTGTGAACTTTATGATTTCATTTACAAAACACCTTAGTAGATTCAACTTAGTGAATTATGTAGCACTCGACGTAAAAGGAATATAGTCCCGACGGATGACTCAATATAGTCCCGACGGATGATGATTTGATATCCATCGAGTGAGTAGCTAATGTAACAATAAGTCATGTAGCACATTTCTACAAACACCTTTGTTTAGATTCTGTAGTAGCATATAAGTCATGTTGACTTCAATTAGATATGCAGAATAGGTTGATTAATTGTACATAGATGATGTCTTATAATTATGCATAAATGAAATGAAGTCAAGTGCCAAATAGTTACCCGATGGATGATCAACAAAGCTACTCGACAAATGATCAACAAAGCTACTCGACGGATGATCAACAAGGCAACCTGACGGATGATCATGTACCCAATGGATGATCAATTCAAACATCTGTTGACAGTGATAACACAGTCACATGTGTCGAGTGTATGCAAAAGGAATGTGGAAGCCTATTCAATTGGGGGTTTTAGAACAAAGAAGAATTGCCATTTCCATGCTATTATGAGGATATTCAAAGATGCTGGAATAGAGTAGTGAAGTAGCATAGTATTAGACTTGATAGGTTTTGTTTTATTATCTTGTCTTATTACTGTGTAAGCTTGGTGATATATAAACCAAGAGTAGCAAATAGAATATAAGGAGAAGACTAAGCAAATATTTTCTCAGAGAAACAATTGTAGGCAGTATCCTTAGCATTTTTCTGTAAGTTTAGCTGTTCTTATTTATAAGCAGTTGTGAGCTATTCAAGCTTCACAGGGTTCTCTTGATATATATATATATATATATATATATATATATATATATATATCTAGTGAATACATTCAAATCCACCAGAAAGTTTTAAAGACTTGTGTTTTTATTACTTTGTGTTTTGATTCATATTTAACTTGTCATTCCGCACTTTGCAAATCAAAACACTGACATATATATTTTAAGTTAGAACATTTTATAATTGAGAAAAAGTTTCAAGAATTCCATTCAACCCCCCTTCTGTAATTCTTGTTGCATTGTTAGGGACTAAAAATTGGTATCAGAGCAAGCTCTTGAAGAACAAAGAGTTTAAAGATCACAACAAATAGCAAGATGAACAAGAAGGATGTTGGAGTTAAGATTCCTTTTCTGGACAAAGATAATTACCATCACTGGAAGGTAAAGATGCATCTTCATTTACTTTCTCAAGATGAGTCCTATGTCGATTGCATAGAGAGAGGCCCTCATGTACCAATGAGAGCTGCAACTGGAAATGAGCCATCAGTTCCCAAGATAAGGCATGAACGGTTAGATCCTTATATTGAACAAGTCAGGAAAGACAAGAAGGCCATGAATATTTTGTTCAATGGAGTTGATGGTGACATATTTGACAACATCATCAATTGCAAGATAGCCAAAGAGGTTTGGGACACTATTCAAATAATTTGTGATGGCACTGAACAAGTTAGAGAAAAGAAGATGCAGTTATTAATTCAGCAATATGAGCATTTCCACTTTGAAGAAGGTGAAACACTCACTGATATCTTTAGTAGATTTCAAAAGCTACTAAATGCTCTGATGTTGCATGGAAGAGTCTACCAAACCAAGGATTCTAACCTCAAATTTCTGAGATCCCTTCCAAAAGAATGGAAACCAATGACAGTCTCATTGAGAAACTCACAAGAATACAAGGAGTTTACACTAGAGAGATTGTATGGCATCCTAAAGACTTATGAGCTTGAAATAGAGCAAGATGAAAGAATGGAGAAAGGGAGAAAGAAAGGAGGGTCCATTATACTGGTTGCTGAGTTAGAGAAAGAGAAGGAGATGAAGATAGAAGCTGTTGAGTCTACTTCAAAGGTCTGTGAAAACAATGGTAAGGGGCTGATAGCAGAAAATAAAGATTCTTTGAGGCATGATGATATGGATGACATTGATGAACATCTAGCATTTCTTTCCAGAAGATTTGCCAAGCTCAAGTTTAAGAAGAACTTTGGAGCAGCTAAGCCAAATAGAAACATGGTGGATAAATCAAAATTCAAATATTTCAAATATGGCTTGGCAGGGAACTTTGCCAGTGTGTGTAGAAAGTCAGATTCCAGCAAGAAGAAGTTTGAGCCTGTGGATTATAAATAGAAATATTTTGAGTTGCTCAAACAAAAGGAAAGGGCTTTCATTACACAAGAAAATGAATGGGCAGCATATGGTCTGGATGAGGATGAGGATGTCATCTATGTAACGCCCTCCAGACCCGGGGTATAAGTCTGGGGGTTACTAGCTAATCATCAAACCTGTACAACCTGATTAATAATTAATAAAGAAATGAAACTAAACCCCTTTAATACTAACCAGGATCTTTTTAGGTTGAAGTATGAAAACAAGAACCACTAACTACTTTTATTACAAACCAAATTTCAAAATCTCTTTATTACAAGACATAGTCTAATCAGTTTTAAACTAAGTTTTTCTTTTATTCAAATACACATACTAACTATCTACACTCCACCTATTCGGGCAACTCAAAGCTTTCTTCCTGGATTGGGATCAACACCTTGGGTATGAGAGGATCTAGAGGCTTGACCCGCTTCTTTATCACTTGAGTCCTGATGGGTTTCATATTCCTTCTTAAATGAAAACAATAAGGTGAATAACAACAAAAAGGGTGAGCCAAAAATTGCTCAACAAGTCTGCAAAATATAAACAGTGTTAAAGCATTTTAAATAAAACCGTAATCACGTGTATATCTGCAAAGATATAACCCCATGAGAATAGAAAGACGGCCATTACCGGCGAGTACAAATGAACTAAACTGGACACAAGTTCGCATCTATATTCTGCTGATCAGTCAGAATATAATACAGATCTATATCTCCATATATAGATCCAGTCGGGTACCCAGGCACTACGGCCCATGTCGAGGCACCAGTCATAACCCGGTCCTCAGGATTAAGACACACTCAATCCCCAAAATATCATTATCCAGTCCATCACTTAGCAACCGAAACAATCAATATGCTTTGATATATTCTAATCACCAGAATATACCAATATCAATGTATAATCAATGGAATATGAATCAAGAATCCAAAGAAACGGAGAAATCAAGAAAATAAAATATGAACAAAGGAATAGCAAGTGTGTATCAGTGATTATGAACAAGAATCAAAAGAGTGCAAACGTGATAAGCATCTGAAGAAATGTCACTATTCTGAAAGTAGAATAGGGGAAAAACTTGCCTTCTGCATGACTTACTGCAAATGTGTCACCTTCATCTATTACCGACTCAACCTGCCTTGCTGACTTAGCTTCTGTTAGAAAAATATACTGATTTAGTCATTTCGTACTTTAATTGCATCTTGAATCGACTTCACGTTGTTCCTAATGTCTACCCATGTGCTTATGACTGACTCATATATTACTTATTAGCAAGTAAGACTCAATTAACCACATAATACACATAAGCACATAAGCACATAATCATTTTTATAGTTGAAATAATTTTTAGAATCAAAATCGACTCGCTGATCGCTCAACTGATCGTTATCTGACTCGTTCCCCATTTTTCCGGAATTTTTCGGACTCGTTTGGACACGCATTTCAACTGATAATCAAAAAAATAACAAATTCAACTAATTTCTAGAAGAAATTAAGCTTTAATATTATTTTTAATGAAAAGAATTCATTTTTCAGAGTCAAAGGGCTTTCGTTTCGCCCGAATCGGACTAACGGTCTAATTATTATCAATTAAACACTGATAATTCAATTTATTATTCACTATAAATAATTATTACTAATTTTTAAAACTCAAAAATAATTTTTAAATAATTATTTAAGAAAAATCAGAATTAAAAATGATTTTTCTTTAATTTTTAGAATTAAAATGAATTTATTATGATTTATTGAAAATTATTTGATTAATTATCAAAATCATTAATCATTTTTAAATAATTAATAAATAAATAATAACTAATAAATAAATAATAAATAATTGAGAAAATAATTCAATCTGATTTTTAGAAAATAATTCAGAATTATTTATAATATAAATCAATTAATTAAATAATTAATTTATATAATAAATAAAACTGATTTTAGAAATTAATAAAAATTAAATTAAATTGACAATCCAGAAACATTTGTCAGAAACCAGACATCTGACAAAACAGATCAAAACCGGGTTTATAAACGGGTCAACCGGGTCACAATCCGGGTCATGAAGAACATGACCGGATTTTTCCAGAATCCGGCGATTTCATCGGATTCCGGTGAGTCGAATACAGTCCCAAATCAGCACCGTTTGATACGGTTTTTGGGTGCTTTTCATTGCAAATCACATCAACAACTCAGTCCAGCCATTTGTTCAACAAAATCATCCCTGTAACAACTTCTCCGGCCAAAATCGATCAAACACCGACCTAAACTCCGGCCAGAATCTTATCTTTTGATTCTGTAAACCAAATCAACGTTCTATAGTGGAAATTAAAGCTATAAACACATACAACCAAAGCCTAACCTTTCAGGAACCAAAGTGTCACACCCCCAACTTAACAATACATAATATATAACTATTACAATATTTTAAAAGAAAGTAAATATAACTGAATCGAAGATCTTACAGTTTAGGGTTTGGAACAGCCCAACACTACCATCTATTACAACTGATTTTAATATCGAGTCCTCACACAAAATTATCTCTTATTCTACCTGAGCTTGGACATACGCATCGGCATCACAAGTCTTACGTGCTGTCTGCTTGAATTTAACCATAGCTGCTAGCTGTAATATCAGGGTTAAAGCAAGGAGTGAGCCAAATGCTCAACAAGTGCTAAACAATACGATATAAAACATAAATCGAGATATATATTAAAGAATGACAATGCGAAGATATAACTAATAATAATAAGAGATGAACTTTTGGGTGATGGCATCATTTGCTTGAATCAAACATTTTCAAAATCATATCTTAATCAAAATCATTTTATGACGCTACGGATTATAGCCGGTGATTAGCCGGGAAGTAATCCCGAACCTCGTTGGGTTCTAAAACATTAATGGGATCCCTAGGCAACTTTTAAGCCTACAATATAAGTGTGGAAAGGACTCGCGTCTCAGTCCAGATCCACTATTCAAAGAAAACATTTATCCCCCTTTGGGACTAAAAATCCACATTTTAATCATTTCAAAAACAAATGCCGATTGATAATAAAATCTCTTTAAACAGTAAATATTTTTATCAAGGGATTGAAGTTTGACTTGAAACACTGAAATTATGTTCACTAAATCTTAGGGCCAAGATCCACTAGACTTCACTCTTTCAGGGAAATTGAAAGGTTTCCATTTACAAGAATTTTGTCAAGGAGATTTAGTAGGGTTTTTGGATAATAAGAAGCAGTAATGCCAAACTAGGCTTAAAGCAATGGTTTTAGACAAGGTATAGGTATTAGAACATCAAGAAGATAAGCATCACTGGTTACAAGTACACTAGAGGTGTTAAGGTATAAAGAAAGTGATCATTAGCTTAAGGTATATCAGGATGTCAAACTTTAGGGTAAGGATAGGGTTATCAAACAATCGTGAACAACTTTAAAGAATATCTGGCTTTTAGGTATAAAGGTAAAGTTTATATTGGGGTTCAAGCATTAGGGTGAGATATCAAGATTTCTCAGGAATCAATAGCATGATAATTAAAAGGATCATTAAAGAATTATAACAAATCTCTATTTTATCATGGAATCATAATTACTTTGGTAAAATAGCATGGTATGACTTTTGATCCACTTGCAATAAATACTTGAGGGTTCATGGCATTTCTATATAATATGAAGATAGCTTTGAGATTCACTTGGTTCAGGTATAACAAGATAAATCAGAATACTCGCATCATATATATATAAGAATTAGCTATCACATATTCGCAGTGTAAACTGGAAGGTAGCTTGAATCACTTGCACAATATAAGTTTACAAGGGAAGGACACTTTCCTTGAGAAAGGCTGACTGGACTGGAAAGTAGGAGCAACTGGAAGCTTTACTCGACCTTTATGGCAAGTGTACCCTCGCCTCGAGATCCTACAAAAATAATAATAACCTCATTATAATATATTCTCACCAACTCAACCTATTTACAACATAAATTTAAACACAAATGGCACTTAGGCCTATATGCACGCAATTTATAATTACCTTATAAATATAATAGTACACATAGCCACATATACTCACATATCATATTTTAATACCAAAAAATATCACACACACTATAATACAACACTAGGCTTGGATGATCTCGATCCACAACTTAAGTCACTTGATCGCTAAACTAGACAAAGTCTTCAAATTTTGGCCTCCTAACTCGATGTGCCTTTACTAAACTATCCAAAACCTATTGACCCTCACTTGGGCCTTTCACTCTACTGGCTTTATGCTATCTTGCAACTATAGTGGTCAACCTAGGTCTCACTCATAAGTGCTCCAAAACTATGTGATAAGTGAAGGTGCTTACTAAGGTAAATTTCAGAATGACATCTATGGTTTCTTGAGTGCATTAGACACTCTCACACTACAAGTTTACCTCCAAAATTTCTACACTAGACTCTTCTAATCATAAGGCATCTCCCAAACTTGATGTGGCTCAAGGGCCTCACTTGGGCCTCCTTAGGCCTAAGCTTAAAGTGCATGGTTCCCTTGTTTTTCTCGGCAGAAAATGCCCTGACTTAAACTAACTCGTGACACATGATTCTAACTCAAATCCTATGAACTATGGATGGAAAAAATCCTCTAACACTCCCTCTAACTAAGGCCCAACAGGGCCTAATGAGGGCCTACCTATGACATGGTCAAAACTTCCTATTTCTAAGTTGCAAAACTGTCCCCTGCTGGACAGATTTTGTGATTCCACTCGTGCACATAACCAACGACTTACAAACCTCCAAAAAACACCTAAAACCTTTTATATACTCCTAGTGCTAGCTTCTGATGGCTTGGGCCTCAAAGTGCACAACAATTGCTCATTCAAAACTTCCCCATAAACTAGTGCATCAAATCTAGAAAAATGCAAACACTAACTAATCCCTTTCCACCTTGTATCCCACTTAATAACCAAGCATCCAACCTTTACTGAAGCAAACCTAGTGTATCAACATCCTAAAATAGTGCCTCAACAGGAGGGGAGATCATCCATGCCCAAGAACATCAACGTGATAATAAAAATATAACATGCAACTCATGGAAAACACTTAACAAGATTTCGGCTAAAGCATAAAGTTTAAATTCTTGCAAATTCGACTTATACCTATTACTCTTCCTTAATAATCATGAAATATATCTTCTCTTATATATTAATAAGAAATATATCATGGAAACTATCTATATCAAGTATAATATTTCGAATTGATAGATTTTTAAACATAAAAACATGATTTCGAAAAGAGTAGCATGCACAACATGGTTGATCATCATTTTAACATCTTGAAACTAGCATGCATGGCTAAATATGATTATATAATGAAATTTCAGTAGCATGCAAAGGATTTTAAAGCATGGTTTCTCCATAAAACACTTAGTTAACACATATATAAAATGTATCTCACAGAGAGCTCTTGGATTCATAAGAATCAAGAGTTTCTCTTTGGAGATCACACAAAAGCTACACATGCAACTATGAAACTTCATCTCCCAAATCACAAAACTCTTGTGAAGTATTTAAAATAAATGTAGGTGGAAGAATTACACTAGGGAAGATGAAAAATGGAATGAAAAATGGAAGGGAGTGGGGGAAATGGGAGCTTTGGCCTGGAGCAAAAGGGAGGGAGGGGAGGAGAGAAAAATGAGGCGTGTTGGAGTGTAATGTGTGGAGTGAGTGAAATGACTTCTCCCACTTTGTTTTTGGTTTTATGCTTTTGTTTGACAAAGAAAATGAGTGGAAATGAGAATGTACAAGAATGACCTCTAGCTAAAGTTAGGCCATTTTGCATGTAAGGTTAGTGTGGTAATTTGGTTAACAACAAATGATTTAGTGGGGTTGGAAAGATCTCCTTTGCCCTTTGGTAGAATAGAAGAGTGATTTGCATGCAAGGGCTTCCATGTAATTTGCTAATTATAGCAAGTAAATTTTTAAAGATTTATTTTTATAAAATAAAATGCAAGTTCAAAAATTATAAAATTTATACCATAAAATAACTTGGATTTTTAGAAATTTTATAAGTTCAAATGACAGGTCTGCCTGAATTTCTACAGGTTCATATTCGATCACGTGGTTGGCATCAGGATTGTACTTCTTAAGCAATGACACATGGAACACATTATGCACATGCTGATACCGAGGTGGTAAGGCTAACTCGTAGGCTACCTTCCCCACTTGATTCAAAATTTCAAAAGGACCTATATATCTAGGTGCTAACTTCCCTTTCTTGCCAAATCTAGACAACCCTTTCCTTGGTGACACCTTCAGCAAAACGGCTTCGCCTACTTGGAATCTAACATCCTTACGCACTGGATCCGCATACTTTCTCTGTCTATCTTGAGCAGCAAGCAACCTTTTCCGAATTAACTTGATTATCTCATGTAACTGTTGTACCAATTCCGAGCCTAGAATCTTTCCTTCTCCTACTTCATCCCAACTTGTCGGTGATCTACATTTCCGTCCGTACAAAGCTTCGTATGGTGGCATGCCAATACTGGAGTGATAGCTGTTGTTATAAGAGAATTCTACTAATGGCAAGTGGTCGTCCCAACTTCCTGCAAAATCGATTGCACAGCTGCGCAACATGTCTTCAATTGTTTGAATTATCCTTTCGCTCTGACCATCAGTCTGCGGGTGATAAGCCGTACTCATGTTCAACTTCGTGCCAAGACTCTCTTGAAATTGCTTCCAGAATCTCGAGTTAAATCGGGGATCTCTGTCTGAAACTATCGATACGGGTACTCCATGCCTTAGTACGATTTCACGCACATACAGATGAACCAACCGGTCCAATGACGACTTCTCACTAATTGGAAGGAAATGCGCCGACTTTGTAAGGCGATCAACTATAACCCATATAGCGTCATGTCCGGATTTCGTTCACGGTAGTCCCACTATAAAGTCCATAGCAATATTTTCCCATTTCCATTCTGGAATCTTTACGGGCTGAATTAATCCGCTTGGTCGTTGATGTTCTGCCTTCACTTTCTGACAAGTATAACACTTTGCAACCCATTCTGCCACCTCTCGCTTTATATTTGGCCACCAAAAGTTCTGCTTTTAGTCCCGATACATCTTGGTGCTTCCCGGATGGATTGAAAATCTTGAATTGTGGGCTTCTTGCAAAATCTCATTCTTCAATTTAGGTACATGTGGAATCCAAATTCTTGAGGAAAACCTTAGTATACCTTGCTCATCCTTTTGAGTACCAATCTCTTCTCCAGTTAGCTGATTCTTCTCTTTCTCCATTACTTCTTCCTGACATTTCCTTATCTTTTCCACTAGTATTGGCTGCAAAGTCATTGCATGACAAACTTCTTCAACTATTCCACAATCACAAAGTTCCAATCCAAATTTCTTAATCTCTTCAGACAAATCTTTTGGTGTTGCTATCATATTCAATCTTTCCTTCCTACTCAAGGCATCGGCTACAATGTTCGCCTTTCCAGGATGATAATTTATCGAGCAATTATAGTCCTTAATCAATTCCAACCATCTCTTTTGCCTCATATTGAGCTCCTTCTGAGTGAAAATGTACTTTAAACTCTTGTGATCCGTGTATATTTCACACTTTTCCCCGTAAAGGTAATGTCTCCAAATCTTAAGTGTGAACACTATGGCGTCTAGTTCCAAGTCATGCGTCGGGTACTTCAATTCATGCGGTTTTAACTGTCTTGACGCATACGCGATCACCTTATTGTGTTGCATTAGCACACAGCCCAATCCTTTATGTGAAGCATCGCTGAAAATCACAAAGTTTCCGTGGTCGTCTGGTAGTACTAACACCGGAGTTGTTACCAATCTCTGTTTCAACTCTTGAAAGCTATCCTCATATTCTGCATTCCATTCGAACTTTTGATTCTTCCTGGTTAACTTAGTCAATAGCGTGGCGATTTTCAAAAAATCCTTGACAAACCTTCTATAATACCCTGCCAATCCTAGAAAACTTCGTACTTCCGTAGGTGTGTTTGGCCTCTCCCAACTCATAATCGCCTCAATCTTTTCCGGATCTACTTTAACTCTTTCATCTCCAATGACGTGTCCCAAAAATTGAACTTTCTTTAACCAAAACTCATATTTAGAAAACTTGGCATACAACTTCTCTTATCGGAGTATCTCCAATGCTATCCATAGATGTTGCTTATGTTCTTATTCCGATTTTGAATAAATAAGGATGTCATCATTGAATACCACCACGAACTTGTACAAATACTTTTTAAATACCCGATTCATCAGATCCATAAATGCTGTCGGGGCATTAGTCAATCCAAAAGGCATTACTAAGAATTTATTATGTCCGTATCTGGTCCTGAATGTTATCTTGGGGATATCTTCTTCTTTGATCTTTAATTGATGGTATCCTGATCTCAAGTTAATCTTTGAAAAGCACTTTGCTCCTTTCAGCTGATCAAATAGGTCATCTATTCTTGGTAGTGGGTAGCGGTTCTTAATCGTCACCTTATTCAACTCCCGATAATCTATACATAGCCGCATACTTCCATCTTTCTTCTTTACAAACAGAACAGGTGCTCCCCATGCCGACGTACTTGGCCGTATCACTCCTTTGTCCAACAATTCTTGTTGCTGGCTCGCCAACTCTTTCATTTCTGCTGGTGCCATTCTATATGGGGCCTTTGAAACTGGTTATGTTCCTGGAGCAAGGTTGATCTCGAACTCGATTTGTCGATCTGGCGGTAGGCCTGGTAGTTCATCTGGAAACACATCTGGGAATTCGTTAACTACGGGAATATCTTCGATGCTGGGGTTGCCCTTTTCTGAATCCACTACATAAGCGAGGAATGACTCACAACCTTTTCTAAGTAACTTCTTAGCCTGAACGATTGTAAGAAACAGTTGCTCTTGCCTTTGTCCTTTAAATACTACTTTCTCTCCACTCTTCGTCATTAAATACACTTTCTTGGTCTTACAATTTATCTGGGCGTTATTCTTCCCTAACCAATCCATACCTAAATTTATATCAAACTCTCCCAACTTGAAGAGTATCAAGTCGGCTGAAAACTTATACCCCGAAATATCAATCTCACACTTCAGACAGAATTGATTTACGGGAATCTTCTCTTGGTTCACAATTACCACATTTACTACCTCATTCATAATCATTTTATCACATTGAAGTTTATCAACAAAAGTTTCTGATATGAAAGATCTCGTTGCTCCCGAATCAATCAATACTTTAGCTTCGACATTATTTAGTAAAAGTGTACCTGCTATCACCTCAGAGTTCTGAACAACGTCCTTTATTTTCAAATCGAATGTCCTTGCTGTTGCTTACGGAGTTGTTGTAGGTGGTGGAGGTAATGCCAATACCTCAGCTGGCACGCTTGCATTGGTACTTGCCACATTCATTAGAGCTTTGACTGGTCCAGTTGTCTTGCACTCCCTAGCTATGTGTCCTGTCTTTCCACACTTGTAACATGTAACTCCTGGCTTCGGCATCTTACATTCGTTTGCCAAATGTCCCTTCTGGTTGCACCTATAGCATGTCATGCTCAGCTTATTACACACTCCAGGGTGCCTTCTTCCACAATGCTTGCATTCCGGTCTCTGAAATCTGTTTTCTCCAACTTGCCCTTGGCTTGCCTGGTTGTTCCCCTTCGATTCTTGTCTTTTGCTCAAATTTCCCTTCTTTTGAAAATTTCTGCCCTCATGGAATCCAATCCTCTTTACATTCCGATCTTGTGAATTTCCGGCTTCAGACTTTTCTCCATAAAATAAAACCTTTCCCTTCTTGTTATCCCTTTCCTTTCTTGACTACACCCCATTGTTCTCAATCAGAGCAGCTTTCTGTACTACTCCTGCATAAGTATCAAGCTCAAACATAGCCACTCTATCTCTGATCCAAGGCTGCAATCCTTGTTGAAATCTCTTCGCTTTTTCCTCCTCACTGCTGGTATACTTTGTCACAAACCTTGACAATTCTGTGAACTTCTTCTCATACTCCAGTACAGACATATTCCCTTGCTTCAATTCAAGAAATTTAAGCTCCATCTAATTCTGCATGTACTTAGGGTAATACTTTTCCAGAAATAACTTCTTAAATCTTTCCCAAGAAACTTGCCGGTTTGCTTCCATAGGTTTTACTGATTCCCACCAATAGATGACTTCAACCTTCAAGAAGTAAGTAGCATATGGTGTCTTCTGATCGTCCCCTAACTGTACCAACTCAAAATCCCTTTCCATTTCCTTAATCCATGTGTTAGCTAATATTAGATCAGTGGTATCATGAAATGCAGGTGGATTCATATTCTGAAAAGCCTTGAAAGTGACAACTTGTCGAGGTGGTACTGGTGGATCAGGTGGTCGGTGTGGTTCACGGTTATCTTGGTTTTCAAATCGTTGCTGAAGAGTTATTTGTTGTTGAGCTATAGCGTTGGTTTGATGTTGTAAGGTTTCCAGTAATCGAAGAATATTTGGATCTGTGGTAGATGTGGTTGTTGGGTTGTTCTTTTTGGGTGGCATGATCCTGAAATAAGAGTTGTGTCAAAACAGGTATGAATAATGAAATAATTCGAGGGTATCGCATGGCATTCTTATTTACATTTGAGGTCAAGTTTCAAATTAAACAAATATGGTGATGCATATAAAGGCGTAAGATAACAGTTGAAAAAAATGAAACGATAATAATTGAAATTTAAAGGTCGCAATACATCAAGATCATGATAAAATCTGATTCTAGGAATAACATGCTTATTTAAAGGAAACAACTGGGAATCCTACGAAGTCCGATAATACAACAACATGAGAGGTAGATAATGGAAAGAACTAAGGCTCCACTCCATCAGAACGGGGCTTGGTAGTCTTCTCCTCTCGAAGCGTCTTCACAATGCTCTGGAGCTCATCCGCCACCATATGGATGATATACTGGCTGGTGTGGTCTCGGTGCGATGGCATCTCCTCAAGCTTAGTGTTGACGTACTGAACCAAAATCTCAAGTCTCGCAGTCATCTGCTCCTTAGGCTTCCCTTCATAGTTTCGGTTGTCCGGATACACGTTCTTCAATCGGTCTATCAGTCGGTCGTACTTGCCCTGAAGTATGTCAAACTCGCGCCTCAACTCAGCATACACGGAGAAAGCAATAGTGTCGTCCGACCTAGAGGATGACGAGGAGTGCGCCCTTTGCTGACAAACCATACATAGATATATAAGAGGAGTATTAAGAATAAAATTACTTAACCTACTCTCTCGTATATTATCTATAACCTATACATATATCCTATAACCTATTTGGGTTGTCCAGGGACTCTAAACTGTAGCTCTGATACCAAAACCTGTCACACCCCCAACTTAACAATACATAATATATGACTATTACAATATTTTAAAAGAAAGTAAATATAACTGAATCCAAGATCTTACAGTTTAGGGTTTGGAACAGCCCAACACTACCATCTATTACAACTGATTTTAATATCGAGTCCTCACACAAAACTATCTCTTATTCTACCTGAGCTCGGACATATGCATCGGCATCACAAGTCTTACGTGTTGTCTGCTTGAATCTAACCATAGCTGCTAGCTGTAATATCAGGGTTAAAGCAAGGAGTGAGCCAAATGCTCAACAAGTGCTAAACAATATGATACAAAACATAAATCAAGATATATATTAAAGAATGACAATGCGAAGATATAACTAATAATAATAAGAGATGAACTTTTGGGTGATGGCATCATTTCTTTATATCAAACATTTTCAAAATTATATCTTAATCAAAATCATTTTATGACGCTACAGATTACAGCCGGTGATCAGCCGCGAAGTAATCCCGAACCTCGCTGGGTTCTAAAACATTAATGGGATCCTTAGGCAACTTTTAAGCCTACAATATAAGTGTGGAAAGGACTCGCGTCTCAGTCCAGATCCACTATTCAAAGAAAACATTTATCCCCCTTTGGGACTGAAAATCCACATTTTAATCATTTCAAAAACTGATGTCGATTGATAATAAAATCTCTTTAAACAGTAAACATTTTTATCAAGGGATTGAAGTTTGACTTGAAACACTGAAATTATGTTCACTAAATCTGAGGGCCAAGATCCACTAGACTTCACTCTATCAGAGAAATTGAAAGGTTTCCATTTACAAGAATTTTGTCAAGGAGATTTAGTAGGGTTTTTGGATAATAAGAATGAGTAATGCCAAACTAGGCTTAAAGCAATGGTTTTAGACAAGGTATAGGTATTAGAACATCAAGAAGATAAGCATCACTGGTTACGAGTATATTAGAGGTGTTAAGGTATAAAGAAAGTGATCATTAGCTTAAGGTATATCAGGATGTCAAACTTTAGGGTAAGGATAGGGTTATCAAACAATCGTGAACAACTTTAAAGAATATCTGGCTTTTAGGTATCAAGGTAAAGTTTCTATTGGGGTTCAAGCATTAGGGTAAGATATCAAGATTTCTCATGAATCAATAGCATGATAATGAAAATGATCAATAAAGAATTATAACAAATCTATATTTTATCATGGAATCACAATTACTTTGGTATACTAGCATGGTATGACTTTTGATCTACTTGCAATAAATACTTGAGGGTTCATGGCATTTCTATATAATACGAATATAGCTTTGAGATTCGCTTGGTTCAGGTATAACAAGATAAATCAGAATACTCGCATCATATATATATAAGAATTAGCTATCACATATCCGCAGTGTGAACTGGAAGGTAGGTTGAATCACTTGCACAATATAAGTTTACAAGGGAAGGACACTTGCCTTGAGAAAGGCTGACTGGACTGGAAAGTAGGAGCAAATGGAAGCTTTACTCGACCTTTATGGAAAGTTTACCCTCGCCTCGAGATCCTACAAAAATAATAATAACCTCATTATAATATATTCTCACCAACTCAACCTATTTACAACCCGAATTTAAACACAAATGGCACTTAGGCCTATATGCACGCAATTTATAATCACCTTATAAATACAATAGTACACATAGCCACATATACTCACATATCATATTTTAATACCAAATAATATCACACACACTATAATACAACACTAGGCTTGGATGATCTCGATCCACAACTTAAGTCACTTGATCGCTAAACTAGACAAAGTCTTCAAATTTTGGCCTCCTAACTCGATGTGCCTTTACTAAACTATCCAAAACCTATTGAACCTCACTTGGGCCTTTCACTCTACTGACTTTATGATATCTTGCAACTATAGTGGTCAACCTAGGTCTCACTCACTCCAAAACTATGTGATAAGTGAAGGTGCTTACTAAGGTAAATTTCAGAATGACATCTATGGTTTCTTGAGTGCATTAGAGACTCTCACACTACAAGTTTACCTCCAAAACTTCTACACTAGACTCTTCTAATCATAAGGCATCTCCCAAACTTGATGTGGCTCAAGGGCCTCACTTGGGTCTTCTTGGGCCTAAGCTTGTGACACATGATTCTAACGTGTGACACATGATTCTAACTCAAATCCTATGAACTATGGCCGGAAAAACTCCTCTGACACTTCCTCTAACTAAGGCCCAACAGGGCCTAATGAGGGCCTACATATGACATGGTCAAAACTTCCTATTTCTAAGTTGCAACAAAACTGTCCCCTGCTGGACAGATTTTGTGATTCCACTCGTGCACCTAACCAAATGACTTACAAACCTCCAACAAACACCTAAAACCTTTTATATATCCTAGTGCTAGCTTCTGGTGGCTTGGGCCTCAAAGTGCAGAACAAATGCTCATTCAAAACTTCCCCATAAACTAGTGCATCAAATCTGGAAAAATGCAAACACTAACTAATCCCTTTTTACCTTGACTCCGCTTAATAACCAAGCATCCAACCTTTACTAAAGCAAACCTAGTGCATCAACATCCTAAAATAGTGCCTCAACAGGAGGGGAGATCATCCATGCCCAAGAACATCAACATGCAAATAAAAATATAACATGCAACTCATGGAAAACACTTAACAAGATTTCGGCTAAAGCATAAAGTTTAAATTCTTACAAATTCGACTTATACCTATTACTCTTCCTTAATAATCATGAAATGTATCTTCTCTTATCTATTAATAAGAAATATATCATGGAAAGAATCTATATCAAGTACAATATTTTGAATTTATAGATTTTTAAACATAAAAACATGATTTCGAAAAGAGTAGCATGCACAACATGGTTGATCATCATTTTAACATCTTAAAACTAGCATGCATGGCTAAACATGATTATATAATGAAATTTCAGTAGCATGCAAAGGATTTTAAAGCATGGTTTCTCCATAAAACACTTAGTTAACATATATATAAAATTTATCTCATAGAGAGCTCTTGGATTCACAAGAATCAAGTGTTTCTCTTCGGAGATCACACAAAAGCTACACATGTAACCATGAAACTTCATCTCCCAAATCACAAAACTCTTGGGAAGTATTTAAAATAAATGTAGGTGGAAGAATTACACTAGGGAAGATGAGAAATGGAATGAAAAATGGAAGGGAGTGGGGGAAATGGGGGCTTCGGCCGAGAGCAAAAGGGAGGGAGAGGAGGAGAAAAAATGAGGTGTGTTGGAGTGTGGAGTAAGTGAAATGACTTCTCCCACTTTGTTTTTGGTTTTATGCTTTTGTTTGACAAAGAAAATGAGTGGAAATGAGAATGTACAAGAATGACCTCTAGCTAAAGTTAGGCCATTTTGCATGCAAGGTTAGTGTGGTAATTTGGTTAACAGCAAATGATTTAGTGGGGTTGGAAAGGTCTCCTTTACCCTTTGGTAGAATAGAAGAGTGATTTGCATGCAAGGGCTTCCATGTAATTTGCTAATTATAACAAATAAATTTTTAAAGATTTATTTTTATAAAATAAAATACAAGTTCAAAAATTATAAAATTTATACCATAAAATAACTTAGATTTTTAGAAATTTTATAAGACCACTTTTGAAATTTGCGAATGAAATAACTTTTAAAAGAAAATTTTTCCAAGGTTTAGAATATTCCTTATAAATCAAAAATAAGGGAAATAATTAAACTCTTGCTTTGAAAAATCATATTCTACATAAAGCAAATTTATAATGCAGAATTTTCATTCACACAAACGTACAATCATTAAGTATATTAGCATTCGGCTCTAATATTATACAAAGTCCACAGATAATATTATATAAAATGTCGGTCGTAACACAAAGATTCACAAAATTCATCGAGTTGTAATTTGAAAATTCAGTATAAACCCTAGAAATCGTGAATCACTATACAGACATCGTTTGTTCAATTAAACACCATGAATCGACTGTAAATCATCTAACAAAGCTATATCAATCATCAAAACATCAAAATAACCCTGAAATCAAAAAGTCCTAATTCGAACATAAATCCTAGAAATTGAAAATCAAAAACGATGCATTAAAACATGAAATTGATATTAAAAACAGAAAGAACAGATCAAAACCTTCGATTTGGTTACTGGAATCACACGATATGATGAAGAAATCAGCTGGAAATCATAGTTTGATTCTCGACCCGATTCAAGTTCTTCCCGATCCGATTTGCAGAGACAATCAATTAATTTCTGATTTTTAGTTTATAATTAATAATAATTAAATAAAAATTAGGCTATTTATAGTAGTAAAATGAATATTCCTAAATAAAATTAAGGCCCTAATTCTACACTTTTTAAAATTAATAGGCCCCTAATTTTATAATTTTTGAGTATTAAAATTTAATTTATAAATATTTTATATATGCAATATATATGCCAAAATTTCCCAAAAATTATGAATATTACAAAAATGCAAAGAAATAATATAAATGAAAGTCCTATAATTTTATAAAAATAAAAATGTGATTTTTGTGGGGTTTTTAACACCCAATGGGGCCCTAAAAAGTCATTTTTCGCAAAATAACAAAATTTATAAAATGCCTAGATGTTCAGAATAATGCGATGGTAAAAGTCGTTTGATGAAAAATAAGGCCCATTATTTTATTTGAAATACTGGCTTTAAAATCATGGTTCGGGTCGTAAAATGTTTGAAATGAAAGCGATGAATGCAAAATAAAATATCTGAAAAATATCTTAAAAATACAGAAATGACACGGAATGCACGTAACACGTGACAATTAGGGTTTGACAGATAATTACACATAAATGACACATTAACACACATCATTTATTATAAATATGATATAATACAGACATAGATTTCCCAGACGTTACAATCTATGTCAATCTAGCCCAAATGGCCAAGTCTGATGAAATAGAGACAAGTTCTTCAAGTAATCAGGTAATCACCACTAACCTTGCATATTTATCTAAAGCTGAGTGTAATGATGCAATAAATGACATGTCTACAGAATTATATCATTTGCGTGTTACACTTAAGTCCCTCACTAAGGAAAATGCTAAAATCAAAGAAAACAACTTATTTTTAAGTGAGAGAAATAATGTGCTAGAGTCTCAGTTTATTGAATTTGAAAAACTGAGAATTGAGTGTAAGATTGCTAAGGATGAATTAACTAAGTCCTTGAAGAAAGAAGAGATTTTGAAGAAACAGCTTGAACGAGAACATGAGGTGATTAAGGCATGGAAAACATCTAGAGATGTTCATGCTCAAATCATCAAAGTTTAAGGTATTGAGTCCTTTTGTGATGCAGCCTCGAAGAAGAATAAGAAGAAGCTGGAATCCAATTTGGTTGAAGGATTGCTAACAGATGTGGATTCGGCGGATAATGAGAGTCATCCGTCGGATAATCAAAAGGATTATCCGTCAAGTGACATAAATCCTCATCTGTCGGCTGTGAGCAAAACTGTGAATAAAGCCAAACTTGCCAAGTTAAATGAAAAATATGGATCAATTTCCAAAAACTTCATTTCAGGAGAATTTAGTCAAGTGAGGAAGGAGAAGTAAATGAATGGTGGTCATCTGTCTATCAAGCAATTGAATGACAGACTAGAAAAGATTGAGGTTAAAACAGAGGCTAAAAGGAAAAACAATAGAAATGGTAAAGTAGGGATTAACAAACATAACAACTACACACCTGATAAGTATGCTCTAAGAAAAATATGTATTAAGTGTGGTAGTGTAAATCATCTGTCTGTTAATTGCAAAACTGCCATGCCTACTTCCATATCTGTGCCACCTCCTTTTCCCAACATGAATGCCATGCCTTCTATGCCTATGAATGCTATGTCTACACAGAATATGAATGCACAATTTGCTAATATGTCATTTGCACCTAATCCTTATTATGCTGCATTTAGTATGCCTCAAATGCCATTTAGCATGCCCTACTGGAATAACATGTTTACTAATAGCATGCCATTTCCTATCAATCAAAATGTGCATGATAATTCTTTTGTAATGAATGGTTACAAAGGTCCAACTCAAATGACTAAGGATGAATCTGATATCCCCAAGTCAAATGAGATCAAACCTAAGAAACAGAAGAAGAAAGCTAACAAGGCAGGACCCAAGGAAACTTGGGTACCAAAATCAACTTGATTTGATTTTAATGTGTGCAGGGAAACAGAAAGATTCTGTGGTACTTGGATAGTGGTTGTTCAAGACACATGACTAGTGATTCTACCTTGTTCATAGAGTTCAAGGAGAGAGCTTACCCAAGTATTACTTTCGGAGATGACAGCAAGGGTTATACTGTGGGATATGGCTTGATTTCAAAAGACAGTGTCATTATTGAGGATGTTGCCTTAGTGGATGGTCTCAAGCATAATTTGTTGAGTAGTAGCCAGCTGTGTGATAAAGGGAATTCAGTAACCTTCAACTCAGAAGCCTGTGTTGTGACAAACAAGAGGAGCAACAAAATGGTTCTCACTGGAGTGAGAAAAGGAAATGTGTACCTAGCTGACTTCAACTCATCAAATGTTGAATCTGTTACTTGTCTTCTCAGTAAAGCAAGTCAAGATGAAAGTTGGCTTTGGCACAAGAAGCTATCCCATATAAACTTCAAGACCATGAATGAGCTTGTAAAGAAAGAACTGATTAGAGGCATTCCTCAAGTGGAGTTTTATAAGGATGGACTGTGTGATGCTTGCCAAAAAGGAAAGCAAGTTAAAGCATCATTCAGAAAGAAGCTTGATTCAACAATTGAAGAACCTTTGCAACTGCTACACATGGATTTGTTTGGACCAGTCAATGTATTGTCCATCTCAAGGAAAAGATTTTCCTAGTAATTGTAGTTGATTTCTCAAAGTTCTCTTGGACATATTTCCTTAGGCCAAAGATGAGGCTAGTAAAATCATCATCAATCACATAAGGCAAGTCAACAATCATCCTTATTTCAAAGTTAGAAGAATCAGGAGTGACAATGGAACTGAGTTCAAGAATTCTGTCATGAGAGCATTTTGTGAGGAAAATGAGATTCTGCATGAGTTTTTAGCAGCAAGGACTCCACAACAGAATGGAGTAGTGAAAAGGAAGAACATATCATTTATTGAAGCTTCAAGGACAATGCTTGAAGAATCTAAGTTACCAACATATTTCTGGGCTGAAGCTGTAAATACTGCTTGTTACACTCAGAATATTTCTCTGGTTAATCAATCAAAATGCATGACTCCCTATCAATTGTTCAAGAACAAGAAGCCAACTCTAAATTTTCTTCATGTCTTTGGATGCAAATGTTATATCTTGAGAAATCAAACTGATCAGAATGGAAAGTTTGATGTTAAAGCAGATGAAGGAATTTTTGTTGGATATGCTATTGGTAAAGCATACAGAGTCTACAATCTGAGAACCAACATTGTTGTGGAATCAATACATGTTGTGTTTGATGATAAAAAGATTGAAGGACTACAAGATGGAGATTTTCATGAAAGCCTCAAATTTGACAATGTGGAGATCGTTAGTGATGATGAAAGTGATCAAGAAATAGTGTCAAAGGATAATGCAGAAAAATCTACTACCAATGAAGCACAAAATTCTACATCTATCAAGTTGCAAAATGCTTCATCCGTCGGGAGACAATCTGCTTTATCCGTCGGGAGACAACCAGCTTCATCCGTCGGTACTCAAAATTCACCATCCGTCGGGTCATCAAAAGAAGCTGAAAGTCAGAATAGATCACTTACAGAAAGTTCCCCTTTCTCAAATCAAAGATCCATAAACTCAGGGGGAGTTTCTAATAATCAAAACTCAATCACATATCAAGACAACAACGAGGCCTCTTCTTCTAGAGCTAATCTACCTCAACAAAAGAAATGGATAAAGGATCACCCCTTTGAGCTCATTATTGGTGATGTATTTTCTAGAGTTCAAACAAGGAGAACAACTCAGGAAGAATATCTATATAGCAGTTTCCTATCTAAGGAAGAACCAAAGAAGGTAGAAGAAGCTTTGTTGGATCCTGATTGGATTTTAGCTATGCAGGAGGAGCTAAACCAATTTGAAAGGAATAAAGTTTGGGAGCCGGTACCCAAGCCTAAAGGAAAGAATCCAATAGACACCAAATGGGTATTCAGAAACAAGATGGATGAAAATGGCATAGTAGTCAGGAACAAAGCTAGATTGGTTGCTAAGGGCTATTGTCAACAAGAAGGAATAGATTTTGATGAAACATTTGCTCATGTTGTAAGACTTGAAGCCATCAGAATTTTCTTAGCCTATGCAGCCCATGCCAATTTCAAGGTTTATCAAATGGATGTCAAAAGTGCCTTTTTGAATGGAGATTTGGAGGAGGAAGTCTATGTCAGTCAGCCTCCTGGTTTGAAGATCCAAATTTTCCAGAATATGTCTACTATCTTTTGAAAGCACTTTATGGACTGAAGCAAGCACCTAGAGCCTGGTATGACACTTTGTCAAAGTTTCTTTTAGAAAATTACTTCACTAGAGGTACTGTAGACAAAACTTTATTCTTTATAAATGTTAATGGCTCTAGCAGACTTGTTCAAATTTATGTAGATGACATTATTTTTGGCTCCAAAGATGAGAAACTTTGCAAAAAGTTTGCCAAATTGATGCAAAGTAAGTATGAAATGAGCATGATGGGAGAACTAACTTACTTTCTTGGTTTGAAAGTTAAGCAAGTTAGTGATGGAATATTCATTAGTCAAACTAAATACATTTATGATCTTTTAAAGAATTTTGATCTAATGGATTGCACATCTGCAAAAACTCCTATGGCCACTGCAACTAAGCTTGAATTAAACACTACTGAAAAGTCTGTGGATATTTCAAGTTATAAGGGCATGGTTGTCTCACTTCTGTACTTAACAGCTAGTAGGCCAGATATAATGTTTGCTACATGTCTGTGTGCTAGATTTCAGGCTGATCCTAGAGAATCTCACTTAGTAGCTGTTAAGAGAATTTTCAGATATCTCAAGGGAACACCAAAACTTGGAATTTGGTACCCTAGAGATTCTGGTTTTGATCTAACTGGTTATTCAGATGCATATTATGCAGGTTGAAGAATTGATAGAAAAAGTACAACAAGAACCTGTCAATTTCTAGGAAACAAGCTTGTGTCCTGGTTCAGTAAAAAGCAAAATTCAGTTTCTACTTCTACAGCTGAAGCTGAATATATTGTTGCTGGTAGTTGATGTACAGATTTTGTGCATGAAAGACCAATTGCGAGACTATGGTTTGCAAGTGGAAAGGATTCCTATTTTCTGTGATAACACAAGTGCAATTGCCATCACTGAAAATCCAGTACAACATTCAAGAACAAAGCACATAGACATCAAGTACCACTTCATAAGGGAACATGTAATGAATGGTATTGTGGAACTACATTTTGTTCCAAGTGAAAAATAGTTTGCAGATATATTTACCAAGCCACTGGATGAATCTACCTTTTCAAGGTTAGTAAGTGAGTTAGGTATGCTTTATTACTCTTGAATCTTTATAGATAATTTGCAAGTTGTAATGCAGCAAGAAATTTAATTGATTTTTCAGTCTTGGATGAAATTTTGGCTAGGTCAAAATTTACATCTCGACGGATGATCATTATCCATCGAGTTTGATCATCCTTCGGTATACAATTTGTTAATTAAATCAATTATTTTTCTGAAATATTTTATGTCTCGACGGATAACTGATTTATCCTCATCCGTCGAATTGTCTTATTCTTAGCCGTTGATTCTCTAAACATTATCCATCGAGTATACTTACAGTTTGTAAGCATAACACGACGGATAATTGATGGAATTTTTACAGTTTATTTTTTTTAAACGGCTATTTTGGGCAATTCTTATTGGTTACTTTATTTCACTTCATTATTTTTAACAGTTATTTTTGAGATAGTATAAAAAGCATAATTCATTTTCATTGCTTTTCTTTTATCATTCTCAAATCATCTGCTCTAACTTCTTTCTCTCTCAAAAGCACTTACTCTCTCTCTCTGCAAGTTTTACTCTCTAACAATGGGCACCAGTCGTTAAGATCATGTCTCAAACTGGATTTATCTATGAGAAGAACAACTTCACGGCCTTAGTGAACAAGGAGATTCAGCAGTCTGGGGAGTACCACAAAATGATGGATTTTGTGAATAACTGTAAACTCAACTATGCCATGCTGGAATCACCCACCATTTACTGTGAGGTTGTTGAAGAAATGTGGATGACTGCAACATACAACTCAAGTGATAAGACTGTCATTTTCACTATTAAAGGTAAGGAATTATGTGTTAATAGTGATATTGTTAAAGTATGTTTCAAAATTCCTGATAATACTGTAACTTCTCCACACACAGACACTGACATTGTTAATATGCTTAATTCCATGGGCTATGCACTCTCTACTTGTAAATTAAGTAAAATTAGGAGGTTGGGTCTTATGAAGGAATGGAGTTATCTGTGTGATGTAGTTACTAAGGTATTTTCTGGTAAAATTAGCAATTTTGATTCATTTAATATCTCTATGCTCAATATGCTTTACATGCTAATAACTGATAAATTTTTCAACTTTAGTGATCTTGTCATATTTGAGTTGGGGTTTAAGTTAGGGGAGCTAAATAAGAGGGGTAAAAATGTTTACTATGCTAGATTTTTAATGATGCTTGCTAACCACCTCTCTGAGGATATTATGCTTGAGAACCCAACCAACAAATTAGATAGTAGGGTTTAAGAAAGGGGAATCATTGCAGATTTAGACAGGGCAAACCATCACAAAGAGGTGCCACTCTTCTATTTTCCAGTTATGGAGGCACCTTAGGTAAGTGAGGTAATTTCAACTGTCTCTACTCTTCCAACCTCATAAACTTCTTTGCATTCTAGTGTAGCTATGACAAATGGTTCATTGACCCAACAGTTGCCTACCCAAGCTACCAAATCCAAAATTTCAAAAACAAAGACAAAGAAAGCCCCCTCTGGTGTCTCTCAAAAGATGCCAGTTGTAAAATCCACCAAACCAAAAGAGGGGAGTGTGAAGGTGGGTAATAAAGGTGAGGGACAGGGTAAACATCAAAGAAACACTAAGGATAAGGTTGGAGAGGTGAGTGTTTCCCAGCCTAGCCACACTATAGTTTCCCAACAAACTGTAGTGCTTAATATGGATATAAGCTCATTACTAGTTGCATCCTCCCAAAAGGATGTGACTATTGAACATAGCTCTCAGCCAAGAGCACGGGCCAAAAGGGTAAGGGAAATAAGTTCACCCCAAACTTACACTAGAAAGAAGAAATCAAAGACCCTTGGGGATGCACAAGGTTCACATACTGTGCAAACTGGTGCTAAAGACACAGTCACTGCACCTTCTCAAAGTCAGGTTGATGTGGCTCCAATAAATGTGGAGTCACAACCAAAATCTTTAATAATAGAAGCATCTGAAACACCAAATTCTCCCACACACTTTTTGGATGTTGACATGATAAACACATCACTTCCAAATTCTCCATCTTTAACTCTCTTGGAGAAGACAAAAATCCAAGCAAGTGAGCATCATCTTCTAGATGATTTGTTGGCTCACTTGCCATTTCTTTCTGAAACTGTTGAGACATCTGTGCCAAAATTTTCATCAATCTACACAGAGTCCACAATAGTTTCCGCTCCAAACTCATTCATTTCTACTCACTCGATGGATATTGTTCATCCGTCGAGTAGTGATTGTATCCCGACGAATAAGCTTAACAGCAGTTATCCGTCGGATAGTCAAACTGCTAACCCGACGGCCTTATCTGTCGAGTGTCTCTGCACAGCTTCAAATTTCATCAATTATTACAAGTGCAGAAGACTTAGTAGTAGTGCAATCACTCCTAGGATTGAGGGAAGGGAGTGAAATGAGTGAGAGTCTGGGTTGCTCCCAGGAAAAAGGAGAGGAAAATAGTGAACCAATACAGTCTATTTCTTCAGGACTGGCAAAAGTGAGTGTGAGGAGTCCCACCTTAGATGGTGAAGGTAAGGGTATGAGGGTGGGGAGCCAAGGTGAGACCTTGATGCAATAAAAGAGAGATCATGAGAGAAATACAGGTACAGGAGTGATAAGGATGGAAACCATTGCAAGTGAGTCAATGAATGTCAGTGATGCCGAAAGGAAAAGGCTATTTCAGCAAGAATATTAAGCTATTATAGATTCTATTTCCCTAGATACTGAGACATTTAATCACCCAGTTATAGCTTATCAAACTCTAGCTGTACAGGACAATGAGGAGGCTGAAAGATTGCCGAACTTAGTGCATACTACACAATCTTTACAAAGAGCAAAGGATGCAATCACTGCTATACCTTCCAACATTAGCAGTGATTTTGAACTGGATGAATCTTCTTTTGGGGATGCTGGTGGGGATGATGAGGAAGATAGCATGGACATAGGGGGAGATGCAGATGTTCCTGCCTGGATGCTTACAAAAGAATGTTCCTACTCACATCTCCAATCAACACTATTCAAGCTGATTCATGACACCCAAGCAGCCATTCTGGATTCTACTAATGCCAGCACAAAGCAGCTACTCACAGCACATCTTGAAGCACTCCAGCTGCATAAAATTCAAGCCCTCCAACACAGTCAGAGTGTGGATGCAATCAAGTAAGAAATTTCTGAAGTCAAGCAAAATGTCATAGAAAGGATGGATGCTAGACTCCCTGCAACCACCATGACTGAAATTGTTCAAAAGCTAAGGAAGGAGGTTGATCTCAATAGGAAAGTTGAGGCCATAGACTCAAGAATATATGCTGTAGAAAGTCAATGGCCAAGATACTTAACAATCAAGAAGTTCAGACTGCACTACTCCAACACTTGGTGGCTGCTCAACTCCCTCCCACACAACTTGATGATAACAAAAAGGGGGAGAAAGGCTCAAGTGAGGGGGAGCAACAGCTTAATATTCAAGTTAAAAAATTAATTGTGCCTACAATTGCTTTCACCAAGCCACCAACTAAGGACAACATTAATATTATTAATGAAGCAGCAGCCACATTGAGAGCAGCTGAAAAGAAGCAGTCGAACCCAATCAACTGGGAGAAAATTGATGAGGATATTCAAAAGAGGTTTGGGCTAACAAAGAAGCCAGAAAAATCATCCATTCATCACTATCAAATCAGGAAAATCTCTATAAATGATATGAGCATGAATAATATGGAAAGAGGACAGCCATCATGCATCAAATCTCCAAAGGCTGAGCTAATTTTGAGACCAAAGATGAATTATCCTAAACTTTCTCTAAAGAACCCTTTGGATACAGTGTATGAGACACCAAAGCCTGATGAAAAGAAACTGTTGTCAAGATCTATTGCATTCTACAAGGATTCAGCTGATTCAGCATTGAAAAGAAGAATTGCCAAAGTTTTCAGGAATGGTAAGGAAATTTGTGTGGTGGCTGGACACACTCAATTTGTTGAAGCAAAAAGAAAAGAAAAGGCAAGATTGAAGCAAGAAAAGAAGCAAGCTACTCTGGATACTAAAAAGGTTAGAACAAAAGAAGGAGCAAGTAGCTATCTTGGCCAAGCTGCAAGCTGTGAAACCTACACAATAAATTCCTGAACAATCATCTGAAACCACTGAATCTAAGGAACTGAAAATACAAGAAGAATCATAGATGATGTCTTGTAATTCTGCATAAATGAAATGAAGTCAAGTACCAAATAGCTACCCAACGGATGATCAATAAAGCTACTCAACGGATGATCAACAAAGCTACTCGACGGATGATCAACAAGGCAACCTGACGGATGATCATGTACCCGATGGATGATCAATTCAAACATCTGTTACAGTGACAACACAGTCACATGCGTCGAGTGTATGCAAAAGGAATGTGGAAGCCTATTCAACTGGGTTTTTGAGAACAAAGAAGCATTGCCATTTTCATGCTATTATGAGGATATTCAAAGATGCTGGAATAGAGTAGTGAAGTAGTATATTATTAGACTTGATAGGTTTTTTTTATTATCTTGTCATATTACTGTGTAATCTTGGTGATATATAAACCAAGAATAGCAAATAGAATATAAGGAGAAGACTAAGCAAATATTTTCTCAGAGAAACAATTGTAAGCAGTATCCTTAGCATTTTTCTGTAAGTTTAGCTGTTCTTATTTGTAAGCAGTTGTAAGCTATTCAAGCTTCACAGGGTTCTCTTGATATATATATATATATATATATATATATATATATATATATCTGGTAGATACATTCAAATCCACCAGAAAGTTTTAAAGAATTGTGTTTTTATTACTTTGTGTTTTGATTCATATTTAACTTGTCATTCCGCAATTTGCAAATCAAAACACTGACATATATATTTTAAGTTAGAACATTTTATAATTGAGAAAAAGTTTCAAGAATTCCATTAAACCCCCTTCTATAATTCTTGTTGCATTGTTAGGGACTAACACTGCTACACTCATTTGTCCAGTTCATCTTCACCCTTGATCTTGCACCCTTCAAGCTGTATTTGTAGACTTTTCATCTTAATGATAAGATGGTTGATTGACTGATAATTTGGAATCTTCATGATAATTGCATTCTTTAAATGAATTAGTTATCGAGATCTTCTAAGTACAAAAGCCTTGTCGATATCTCCACATAGCGACACAGAAAGACTTGTCGATATCTCCACCTCTCTATATGCATTTGACTTGTCGATATCTCCGCATCTCTAGATGCATTTGACTTGTTGATATCTTCATATCTCTATATGCATGTGACTTGTCGATATCTCCACATCTCTATGACTTTGTGATAAAAATCTATGTAGCTTGTAAATACTTTTCTAGACTTCCATCTCTATATGACATCTCTACAGTTTTTAACAGTTCTCGACATGACTTCTCTATAGGTTTGAACAGTTCTCGATATGACTTTTTGATATTACTTGATCCGTGACTTCTCGAAATTTGACTTAAAACATTTTTCAATCTAAAATATGATTCTTCTTCAAGCTATTTATCTTCAATCTGAGGCATGATCACGTTTGATCTTCTTCTAGAGCTTAGCTTGATGGATGTTCATAAAAAAATATTTCAGTCTAGTCTTCTAATCATTTTTACAGACTCACAAATTACACAAATTATTACAAGTCAACTAACTCTTATAATTATAAATATAACGTATTCTTGTAATGTTAAGGCATTTCTTACATAACATAGATCAATACTACACATTATTTTATTTTAGCCTCATGCTCGTTAGATTAAGTAGATCCAACTAATTATATTTAGTTTGTTTTTGATTTTATTTTAGCCCAGGTTAATATTATTTTTAGACCGAATGAATAAAGTATATTATTTTGTTTTAGCCTGATGATATATATCGACCAACAAATTACTTTAAAAATTTTATTTTATTTTAACCCGTTTCAATAGTAAATTTTATTTAGATGTATCAATATTACTTATTATTTTGTTTTAACTCGAAGGAGCAAATCCAAAAAAATATATTTACTTTACTTTATTATTTATATAAAATTGGGTTAATAGTGTAATTTTGTTTAGCTTGGGTGAATATTATACATTATTTTATTTAATTCCTAGACCATTAGACTGATTAAAATTTTATTTGTATTTATATAATTATATTATACATAGTTTATTTATGGATTATTTTATTTTAAATATTAATATAATTATATGCCAACAAAATTTTCATTATTTTATCTTTAATATAATAGTATATGTTATTTCCTTAACAATATGACAAGAATTACAGAAGGGGTTAAAATGGAATTCTTGAAACTTTTTCTTGAAATAAAATGTTCTAACTCAAATATAAATATAAGTGTATTTATTAGCAAAATGTGGAATAAAACTTAAGTGAATCAAAATACAAGTAATTAAAAAACAAGAGTCTTTAAAAACTTTCTGGTGGATTTGAATGATTCCACCAGAGATATATATATTATATATCGAGAGAACCCTGTGTGCAAGAATGCTCACAGCTGCTTACAAATATTGAACTGCTGAGAATACAGAGAAATGCTAAGAATTCTGCTTACAAATGTTTCTCTTGTTGTTTCTCAGATACTTGTTTCTATTTTCTACTTCTTGGTTTATATATCACCAAGATTACAAAGTAATAAGACAAGATAATAAAAAAATACTATCTAATCTATTACAATGCTACTTCATTACTCTATTCCAGCATCTTTGAATATCTTCATAATAGCATGAAAATGGTAATGCTTCTTTGTTCTCGAAAACCCAGTTGAATAGGCTAGCACATTCCATTTGCATCCACTCGACGCATATGACTGTGTTGTCTCTGTCAACTGATGTTTGAATTCTTCATCCGTCGGGTTCATGATCATCCGTCGAGATTGATCATCCGTCGAGATATTGATCATCCGTCGGGTTGTCTATTTGATCATCCGTCGACTTCATTGTAGGTTATCCGTCGGGGAGCAAACTGGCACTTGACTTCATTTCACTTATGCAGAATTACAAGACATCATCTATGTACAATTAATCAACCTATTCTGCATATCTAGTTAAAGTCAACATGACTTGAATACTACTTACAGAATCTACACAATGGTGAATGCAGAAATGTGCTACAGACTTATTGTTACATAAGCTACTCACTCGATGAATAATAAGTCATCATCCGTCGGGACTATATTGAGTTATCTGCCGGGACTATAATTCTTATCCGTCGAGTGCTACATTATTTCACTAAGTAAAATCTACTAAGGTGTTTTGTTCAAGTAATCATCAAGTACACAACATATACACAACAGTCTCCCCCAATTTATGTCTACTGGAATTGTAGCCATAAATTAAGAGTTACTTGATGATAACAAAACACCCTAAAAATATAACTTTAAAGAAAAGTAGATAATACTGAAAAGTGCTTCAAATAACAAAATGTACAAAGTTTTTCTCACAGTCATTTTCAAGATGCTCCTCTAGCCTGAGCAGATTTATCTAGTTTCTTGAAGGTCTGGATCTTCTTCCAAGCTTTCTGTTGTTTTCATCAATCTGATTTTGGAGCTGCCTGTGGAATTCCAGTTCATCAGATTCTGAGAGATTTAGCTTTCCTTGCATTTCCAAAAGAGTCTCATTGCTAGAGATACTCAATTGGTCTTCCAATCTGAAGAATCTTCTCACACCTTTGTCATCAATGAACTCCATCAGCCAGTAGGGCCTTAGATGCACTCTTCTCCCTGTGTATGGGATGATTAGAGTCTTTGGGAGTGCATCTTTAGCTCTAACACTCCTTAGTTCTTCAATCTTCTTCAATACTAGTCTTCTTGCAGTGACATTGAAACCAAAGTTCTTCTTGAAGGATGAATAAACTTTAATCAGTACAGTTTGGCTCTCTTGAAGAATCCTATGGAGTGGCCACTGAATCTCCTTTCCTCCTTTGTACTTGAACACTAACCTTTCAGGTAGGATCTGTATGCATCAATACCTCTTACTTCATCTAGTTCATCTAGATAGAGATTTAGATCAGAAAATTCTTTGATGTCACACAAGTACAGATAGTCTCCCCTATTGACTTTGGGCTGAACTTTGACTATAGATTTGGATTTGAGAGGTGACAGATTCACTTTCTTGACTGCTCTTGACTTTGTCCTTTTTGGCTTGCTAAGGATTGGTAGATTGAAGTCTGGAATTGGCATGTTCTCCCATTCTATTGGCTCATCCTTGTGCACAATAGGTTCATCATGAATATTCCTGTAGGGATCCACCACCCTTATGTCTTCAAATACCACAGAGGGCTTTGTTGCTTGAGTTGTAGCTGGTGTGGATTCCTTAGGAAATTGATCTTCCAATTCCTTGTCAACAATATCCAGCCTCCTTTTAGTTCTTTAAGCCAATACTTTCTTTCTTGGAGATTTCTTCTGTTCTTCAACTTGCTTCCTTGATTCAGTAGCTTCAGATGGTTGAGAGGGAATTTGTTGTGATGAATTTACAGCATGTAGCTTGGCCAAGATAGAAATCTGCTCTCTCTTCTGTTTAGCCTTTTTAGCATCTAGAGCAGCCTGCTTCTTTTCTTGCTTCAATCTAGCTTTTTCTTCTCCCTTTGCTTGAGCAAATTGAGGATGTCCAGCCACCACACAAATTTATTTCCCATTTCTGAAAATCTTAGCAATCCTCCTTTTAGAAGCTGAATCAGCTGGATCTTTATAAAAGGCAATTGATCTTGACAGAAGCTTCTTCTCATCAGGCTTGAGTGTCTCATACACAGTGTCCAAGGGGTTCTTCAAAGATGATTTTGAGTAGTTTGCCCTTGGTTTAAGAATCATTTCAGCCTTTGGAGACTTGATGCAGGAAGATTGTCCTATTTCCAGATGGTTCATGCTCATCTTATTCACACTAATTTGCTTGACTTGAGAGTGATGGATTGCTGACTTAACTGGCTCCTTGACAAGTTCAAACTTCTTCTGTATCTCCTCATCAATCTTCTCCCAGTTGACCAAACTCAACTTTTCTTTCTCAGCAACTTTCAAGTTGGCTGCTGCTGCTTGAATCAGATCTATACCATCTGTAACTGGTGGCTTTGAGATAGTAATTGAAGGAACAATTACTTTACTGATTTGTATCTGAAGCTTCTCCCCCTCACTTGGTCCTTTCTCCCCCTTTTTGTTATCATCAAGTTGAGTTGTGGAGGGGGTTTGAGCTGCCACCAGTTTTTGAAGTAGATTAGTCTGTTGGGCTTGATGGAGATGAATGGAAGTCAAAGATACTTCCATAGCTGACACTCTTGTGTCCAAGGATTCTATCTTGGTTGCAAGATCAGAATTTGTCCTTAATTGCCTATTGATGTCATTCATTGCAGTGTCTGGAAGTTTAGAGTCTATTTTATCTGAAATGGCCTTCTTCATCTCCTCAATATCACCCTTCATGGTGTTCACATCTCTAGCTTGCTGGAGGCCCTAGATTTGCTGAAGTTGCAGGGAGGCTAGATGTGCCTGAAGGAGCTTCTTGGTGCTAGAATTGGTAGTGGTTTGAAGAGCAGTGTGAGTTTGATTTATTAACTAGATCAGGGTTATCTTGAAGTAATGCTCATCCCAGCGTTTTGAGAATGCCCATGATGGCATACCTGACCTTGAGCTTGAGCTTACTTCTCCCCCTATGTCCATTGCTTCATCTTCACTATCCCCACTCCCATCTCCAAAGAAATCAGTTGAACCCCCAGTCTCATAGTCCACATCACCAGCTATAGAAGGCAAAGCTATGATGGCATCCTTAGCCCTTTGCATAGACTGGGTGGTATGTACCAGATTGAGCATCCTTTCTGTATTATCATTGCCCTGTTCAGCTAGAATTTGATAAGCTGGGACAGGGTGAGTAAATGCCTCAGCATCAAGGGAAGTAGAATCTATAACAGCTTTAGGATGCTGAGATAGTCCTTCCCTGTCTGCATCCTGGACATTCATTGACTCACTAGCTATGACATCCATCCTTATTGCTCCAGTACCTGCATTTCTCTCATTTTCTCTCTTTTGTTGCATCAGGGTCTCACCCTGGCTCCCCACCCTCACACCCTCACCTTCACCTTCTCAGGTGGGACTCCCCTCACTCCCTTTTGCCAATCCTGAAGAAATGGATTTCAGATTTTCAATCATTTCCTCTCCTTTTTCCTGGGAGCAACCAAGCTCTCACTCAAAAAACTCTTCTCTCTTAATCCTAAGAGTGACTGTACAACCACTAAATCTTCTGCACTTGAAAGAATTGAAGTTTGAAGTTGTGCAGAGATACTCGACGGATGAGTGATATCCATCGAGTGAGTGGTTTTGCTATCCGACGGATAACTGTTGTTAGGCTTATCCGTCAGGATACAATCACTACTCGACGGATGACCAATATCCGTCGAGAGAGTAGAAATGAATGAGTTGGGAATAGAAACTATTGTTGACTCTGTGTTGATTGAAGATATTTTAGGCATAGATGACACAACAGATCTTGAAAGAATTGGCAAGTGAGCCAACAAATCATCTAAAAGATGATGCTCACCTGCACTAGATTTTGGCTTCCCCAACAAAGTTAAAGAAGGGATATCAGGAATTGATGTGTTTATCATATCCATATCCAGAGAATTTGTTGGTGAGTATGGTGTTTGAGGTGCTTCTATAACTAGAGATTTTGGCTGTGACTCCACATTTATTGGAGCCACATCAAGCTGAATTTGTGAAGGTGCAGTGACTGTGTCTTTAGCACCAATTTGCACAGTGTGTGTACCCTGTGCATCCCAAAAGGTTTTTGATTTCTTCTTTCTCGCATAAGTTTGGGGTGAGTTGTGTCCCTAACCCTCTTGGCCTGTGCTCTTGGTTGAGAGCTTTGTTCAATAGCTACATCCTTTTGGGAGGATCCAGCTAGAAATGAGCTTTTGTCCTTTTTAAGCTCTATAGTTTGTTGGGAAACTGCAGTGTGGCTAGGCTGGGATTCACTCAACTCTCCAACCTTATTCTTGGGGTTTCTTTTATGTTCACCCATTCCCTCACCTAACTTACCCTCCTTCACACTCCCCTCTTTGGCTTTAGTGGATTTTTCAACTGGCATCTTTTGGGAGATACCAGAGGGGGCTTTCTTTGATTTGGATTTTGAAATAATAGTAGGTTTGGCAGCTTTGGCAGGCAATTGTTTGGTCATTGGCACAGTTGTCATAGCTACTCTTGAACTTAAAGAAATTGTGGAGGTTGGAATAGTTAAGGGATGGATGAGCTTACCTCACTTACCTGAGGTGCTTGCATTACAGGAAAGTAGAACATTGGCACATTCTTGTGATGATTGGCCCTGTTCAAATCTGCAATGAGCCTTCTCTCTTGAACCCAACAATTCAGTTTGGTGTTTGGGTTCTCAAGCACAATCTCTTCACAGAGGTGGTTAGCCAATAACATAAGAAATCTAGCATAATACACATTTTTACCTCTTTTATTTAACTCCCCTAATTTAAAACCTAACTCAAACAAGACAAGATCACTGAAATTATAAAATTTATCTGTAACTAGCATGTATAGCATGTTAAGCATGGAAATATTCACTGAATCAAAATTAATGATCTTTCCTGAGAAAACCTTTATAACTACATCACACAAGAAACTCCACTCTTTCCTAAGACCCATTCTCCTAATATCACTCAGTTTAGAAGTAGGAAGTGCATAATGCATGGAATTGAGCATATTGACTATATCAGTGTCAGTGTGTGGTGAAGTCACATTGTTATCAGGAATTTTGAAACATGCTTTTATCACATCACTATTTATACAGAATTCTTTACCTTTAATGGTTAGAGTGATTGTCTTATCTGTAGAGTTATAGGTAGCAGTGGTCCACATCTCTTCAACAATTTACAGAAGATTGTGGGTGATTCCGACATGGCATAATTGAGCTTGCAATTCTTTACAAAGTCCATCATCTTGTGATAGTCATCCGATTGCTGAATACCCTTGTTCACTAATCCAGTAAAATTGTTCTTCTCATAAATGAACCCAGTTTGAAACATAATCTTTACAACAGGTGCCATTGTTAGAGAATAAGAGCTTGAAGAGAAAGAGAGTAAGTGCTTTGAGAGAGAATGAAATTAGAGCAGTTGAATTGAGAATGATAAAAGAAAAGCAATTGCAATGAAATAAGCTTTAATAATATCTCAAAAATAACTGATAAAAATAATAAAGTAAAATAAAGTGACCAATAGAAATTGCCTAAAATAGTCGTTTAAAAATAAACTGTAAAAATTCCACCCATTATCCGTCGTGTTTTGCTTACAAACTGTAAGTATACTCGATGGATAATGTACAGGGAATTAACGGCTGAGATTAAGACAATTCGACGGATGAGGATAAACTGTTATCCGTCGAGACATAAAATATTCCAGAAAAGTAATTGATTTTTATTAGCAAATTGTATTTTGACGGATGACCAAACTCGATGGATAAGGGTCATCCGTCGAGACGTAAATTTTGACTTAGCCAATGTTTCATCCAAGACTGAAAAATCAATTAAATTTCTGGCTGCATTCCAACTTGCAAATTAACTCGGATTGATTTAAGAGTAATTAAGCATACCTAACTCACTTACCAACCTTGAAAAGGTGGATTCATCCAGTGGCTTGGTAAAGATATCTGCAAGCTGCTTCTCACTGGGAACAAAATGTAGTTCCACAGTACCATTCATTACATGTTCCCTTATGAAATGGTACTTGATATCTATGTGCTTTGTCCTTGAATGTTGTACTGGATTTTTAGTGATGGCAATTGCACTTGTGTTATCACAGAAAATAGGAATCCTCTCAACTTGCAAACCATAGTCTAGCAATTGATTTCTCATCCATAAAATATGTGCACAGCAACTGCTAGCAGCAATATATTCAGCTTCAGCTGTAGAAGTAGAAACTGAATTTTGCTTTTTACTGAACCAGGATACAAGCTTGTTTCCTAGAAATTGATAAGTTCATGTTGTACTCTTTCTATCAATTCTACAACCTGCATAATCTGCATCTGAATAACCAGTTAGATCAAAACCAGAATCTCTAGGGTACCAAATGCCAAGGTTTGGTGGTCCCTTGAGATATCTGAAAGTTCTCTTAATAGCTATTAAGTGAGATTCTCTAGGATCAGCCTGAAATCTAGCACATATACATGTAGCAAACATTATATCTGGCCTACTAGCTGTTAAGTACAGAAGTGAGCCAACCATGCCTCTATAACTTGAAATATCCACAGACTTTTCAGTAGTATTTAATTCAAGCTTAGTTGCAGTGGCCATGGGAGTTTTTGCAGATGTGCAATCCATTAGATCAAACTTCTTTAAAAGATCAAAAATATATTTAGTTTGACTAATGAATATTCTATCACTAACTTGCTTAACTTGTAAGCCAAGAAAGTAAGTTAGTTCTCCCATCATACTCATTTAATACTTACTTTGCATCAATTTGGCAAACTTTTTGCAAAGTTTCTCATCTGTAGAGCCAAAAATAATATCATCTACATAAATTTGGACAAGTATACTAGAGCCATTAACATTTCTGGAAAATAAATTTTTATCTACAGTACCTCTTATGAAGTGATTTTCCAAAAGGAACTTTGATAAAGTGTCATACCAGGCTCTAGGTGCTTGCTTTAGTCCATAAAGTGCTTTCAAAAGATAATAGACATGTTCTAGAAAATTTGGATCTTCAAAACCAGGAGGTTCACTGACATAAACTTCTTCCTCCAAATCTCCATTCAGAAAGGCACTTTTGACATCCATTTGATAGACCTTGAAATTGGAATGGGCTGCATAGGCTAAGAAGATTCTGATGGCTTCAAGTCTTGCAACAGGAGCAAATGTTTCATCAAAATCTATTCCTTCTTGTTGACAATAGCCCTTAGCAACCAATCTAGCTTTGTTCTTGACAACTATGCCATTTTCATCCATCTTGTTTCTGAATACCCACTTGGTGTCTATTAGATTCTTTCATTTAGGCTTGGGCACCAGCTTCCATACATTATTCCTTTCAAATTAGTTTAGCTCCTCCTGCATAGCTAAAATCCAATCAGGATCCAACAAAGCTTCTTCTACCTTCTTTGGTTCTTAATTGGAAAGAAAGTTGTTGTATAGACATTCTTCCTGAGTTTCTCTTCTTGTTTGAACTCTAGAAGAAACATCACCAATAATAAGCTCAAAGGCGTGATCTTTTGTACATTTCCTTTGTTGAGGTAGATTAGCTCTAGATGAAGAAACCTCATTGTTGCCTTGATGTGTGATTGAGTTTTGATTGTTAGAAACTCCCCCTGAATTTGTGGATCTTTGATTTGAGAAAGGGGAACTTTCTATAGGTGATTTATCTTGACTTCC
>NW_027420562.1:0-56891 GCF_009905375.1 Apium graveolens
CAGACACCCGAAAATTACTGGAATAGCAGGACTGGATTGAGGTCGAAACCTCGACCAGGAACGAGGTCAAAGGAATCAAGCATTTTTTAAAAATGGGGATTAAAAAACACAGAAAAAACCCTGGTCGAAGATCGACTAGGATCCTGGTCGAATTCCAGGTCGTGGATCCTAGTCGAAATCCTTCGACCAGGAAGCATAAGAATCAAAGAATTCTCGAACAGGATCCAGTCGAAGTATCGACTAGAATTCTAGTCGAAATCCTAGTCGATAGACTCAAGTCCAGAAATAAAAAAGGGGGTATGTATTCGACCTAGATCCAGGTCGAAAGTTCGACTAGGATCCTGGTCGAATTCCAGGTCGTGGATCCTAGTCGAACTCCTTCGACCAGGATTGCAAGGCTGCCCCTTACTTCGACTAGGATCCTGGTCGAAATTTCGACTAGGATCCTGGTCGAAAAGGGCTGGAAATCTGAAAAATCCCAGAAAATTAGGGAAAAATCCAGAAATTAAGGATAAATCCCAGAAAATTAGGGAAAAATCCAGAAATTAAGGATAAATCCCAGAAAATTAGGGAAAAATTCAGAAAGTAAGGATAAATCCCAGAAATTAAGGGAAAAATCTAGAAAAATAAGGATAAAACCTAGAAATTAAGGGAAAAATCCAGAAAGTTAGAGAAAAATCCCGGAATTAAGAGAAAAATTCCTGGAAATTAAGATAATTCCTGAACAAAAGGAACAATCGTTGTAAACGTGTAGGTCACTCCACTTTACGCAAAAACGAAACCCTGCAAGGGAATTAACAGACTTAACTTTTGCGAAACCTAATCAATGTTTCCCAAAAGTTGGGGGGCAAATGATAGGGATAAATAAATCCTGATTGTATAATTAAATATTGTAAGGTATGGGCTGCTGGGCCCAATAAGAATGTATGACATTCAGACCAGAAAGGTTAACATGCTGATCAGGCCTGATGGACCAGATCAGGCCTGATGAAACAAAAAAGGCCCAAAAACCCTGATTATTAATTAATTTCGTAATTAATTAATAAGGGAAAAATCAGCTATTGAGAAGAGTCCCGATAAGGATATAAATCCTTACAGATTAGCTTCAAAGGGACCTAAAAGGATAAGGAATCAGTTTCCTACTATCTAGGACTACAAAGTCCATTCTAATTATAGACTTGCCCACCAAGCCTCCTATACCAAGTCCAATTAAAGGACTCCCAACATCTATATAAGGGGCCTCACCCCACACATCAGAACTACGTTTTTTGGCTTGATTCTCTAATTCATAGAGATACGTAGGCATCTCGTAAAGGCAGAATTAAGCTACGAAATACGAGAGCAGCCATTAAAGGCCTTGAGCTCCCGAATCTTAGTAATAAATACAGCAAATAATAAGCTGAGTTTTTTATCCACAACAGTGATCATCAAGAACAAGGAGCATCATTGATAGCAGGCTTAACACTTTTTCCAATGTCAACTTGCCCCATACAGGTTAAGGTCTGCAATTCTTTTTAATGTTAGTATGTTCAGTCAATTTCTTATTAATGTTAATATAGGTTTTAAAAAATTATTTGATGACAAAAAGCGATACAATATGTTTACGGTTAAAAAATGTTTCCCCTGCCTTGTGGTTGTCAGGTCTTAGGGTTCCAAAAGAATGATGATATACAATGTCTTTTAGGAGGTTGAATGCTGCTGAATGCACTACCATGTTTACAAGAATAAATAACAGTTTTACCCAATTTAAAATGCCCAGTTTTATAAGGTACAAATGCTTTAGATTAGAAACTTATGAATTAATCAACTATATAAATTATTGGGTGAAATACAAATTTAACCTATTTTTACATAAAATTGACAAAAATAACTCATTTCTGAAAAGTTTGCCAACTTTAGCCGATGGGATACCCAACTGTCAGTGGAGTATCCACTTTATACAAGATACCCAACTGACAGTGGAGTATCCCATATATGAAATACCCAACTATCAGTGGAGTATCTTATACAAATTGGGATACCCAACGTATTCAATCGGCCAAAATTGGCCACTTTTTTCAGAATGACTATTTTTGTTAAATTTTTTCAAAAATATGCTATTTTTGTCATTTTTTCTAAATTATTTTGGTGATCGACAGATAACTTAGTGCATGTTTGGCATCTCATATTTTTAGTCTTCTGGGCCAAAAGCCCATTTTAGTTTTGGGTGGGCTGTTTGGCAAAATAAGGGAACGTGATTATTTACCCCTTTTTACTTCAAAATCTAAAAGTTAGGATTGTTAACATTGGCTTTTCATTTGTCATTTATCTATTAAGCTTTGTTATCTTCTTTATTTTCTTCAATTTATTAAATAAAAGGTGAAGTTTTACATTTGAATTTTATATTCATGTCTCAATTTTTGTATTAGTATTTTAATTTTTTATACTACGAACCCAGTAGCTTCAAAACTACTATTCCTTCTGTTCTCTTTAATTTTTTATATTGGAGGATGGAGACTCGATACACACTTTAATACTCTTATGAAATGTATTTGCATAATTTTTTAATTTTTTTCTAAACAAAAATATAATGTTTAATTTTTTATACAAAAAAAAAAATTTTAAAATGAATTTTGGAACTATACTTTATAGTTGTCTTAAAATACGTGTCAAGTATTTGAAAAAAATGTAAAAAAATGAGGGAGACGGAGGTAGTACTATTTTCCAGGATTTTAGGTAAATGTTGTATTTGTTTTTAACCTTACCTTTTCATTTTTAGTAATTTGTTTTTAATATTTGTGTTTTAAATTTTGTCAAATTGAAATTTTTATTCAAGTATTTAATTATTATATTAAAATTTTAATTTTTTTTAAAACAATTAAACTTATAAGTTATGATTTACCCAACACTTCAATAATTTAAGTAACTTATAATTAAAATTATCCAAACGCTTAAATAACTTATAAGTTATTAAGTTCATGTCACTTATACGACACTTTTCAACTTTAAGTCAGAAGTTACATATTTTAAGAAATCTCAAACGTGCCCTTAGTAGTAGACCTGACAATTCGTTCGTGTCGTATACTTTCGTGTCGTGTATTTTCGTGTTTCGTGTACTTGAATGTTAAACTCAAAATCGACATGTTTAGCGTTCGTGTACATTCGTGTTCGTGTATTTTCGTTTCGTGTCGTTTCGTGTCGTGTATGTCGTGTTAATTGAATATTAATATATATTAAATTTAATATTAATATAAATTAAAATATAAGATTTTTAGATAAAAAAATTAAATATATATTTAGATCTCAATTCTATACAATATAATAAAATCAAATTATTTTAAAAATAAATATGCATACATTTATTATAATTCTACATATATTTATAAAAAATATTAAAATTCAATTATAATATTCATTTATGTCGTATACTTCGTGTCGTGTCGTGTACTCGAAGGTTAAACACAAAACCGACACTTGATCGTGTATTTTCGTATCCGTGTACTTTCGTGTCGTGTACTAAAAATACAACACAAATACTAAATTTTCGTGTTTTTTCGTGTCGTGTAAGTCGTGTCGTGTCCAAAATTATCGGGTCTACAAATGATAACTATTTGATTGCTGAAACGTAAAGGTAATGCAATAAAAGTCCTGTGCTAAATACCAGCATGTTATTCTTGACATACATTATTGCAGTGTAGAATGTATAATTTTTTGGAATTTGAAACATTACAGTCGTATCCAATATATAAGAGCATCTAAGTTCATTAGGTAAACTTGTTAGCTAAAATATCATTAGCTAAAATTTTGTTGAAACTGTAAGGATTTATGCTCCAGTCGTATTAACTATATTAATTAGTTATATCTAAAATATTATTTTAATTTTAATTTTAAATATACAGTTAAAATTAATTTCAGCTATTTATATTTAATACAATTGAAAATAAAACATATATTTAAATCAAAATATTTAATGACAATATTTTTATTTTTTTATATTTATGAAAATATTTTAAATTAAATATTATAAAATAAAAAATTATTACATTTATAAATACAATAACATATTTATAAATGGAAAACATAAAATTAATAAACATTACTTACATATATATATAATTTTTAAATTTAGCATAGTTTATTATAATATAATCTTATAATTTTTATTTTAGTTAATAATTCAATAATATTAAAAAAATTATTTAAAGTAGTATACTATTTATTATAAAAAATATTTATAAAAAACATATGACAACATTAGGTTAAACCATATTTTAAGCATGAGAGCTGACGTGTATTAATTTAAATGATAAGAGTACATTCAACAAATATAGCGTGCCCTTTTTCATCATAAGAAGATTTGATTGTGTTTGTTTAACAGCAAAGGTCATGTTTGACAGCAAGGGTCAGGTGCTTCATTGGTGTCCTATGTGCAAAATGCAAAAATAAAAATAAAAATAAAAAACCATAAAAAACTGTAAGGTTTCATCTTTCTCACTAAAGTTAATGTCTCCTCATTTTATTCTGATGTGAAAAAAAAAGAAGAAAAAAAAGAAAGGAGAATTTTTATATAATGCACATTACTATATTAAAATTATTTTTTCGGACGCGCGATATTTTCACCTAATTATATATATATAAATGAATCGTGAATTTAAAACATTGTAAATCAATTCCAGTTCTATTAACAAATATTGACATATTATAATATTTATAATTCATTTTTACAGAAAACGGATTTCATATTTCCATTAAAGTTTTAAAAAAACTCTAAAATCATTGTTAAAACCCCAAACCAAATTACGAAATTTTAAAATTCAAAATCGATAACTTGCCTTCCAGTGTACTCCGGAGTCCCACAATCAACTAACATTGCCCCTCCCTCCAACTTCCCCTTTTTCACCAAACCCTAATTTAACAATTCCATATCATCATCATCATCATCATGAACTCAAATCAAATCCAATTCAACATCATTCCCACATGCTCCATCTCATTTCCTCAACAACCCATAACCCCAATTTTTGTCCAATGCTCGGAATCGAAAACCCGACCCGACCCAGTTTTTTCAAACAGATCAGTTCCTGTTTTTCACCCCACAGAATTCTATTCACACTCCTATGGATTCTCGCATTCTTCTCCGTGTTTTTCTGGCGACAAAATGTTGTTGATCGGTTTTTAGTTTTCCCCGAAAACTTGCCGAAATTCCGGCCGGCGGTGTTTAGTTTGACGGAGTTTGGTGGCATTGGTGATGGGGTTAGTTTGAACACTGAGGCTTTTGAAAGGGGTGTGTTTGCGATTTCAAAGCTTGCGAAGAAAGGTGGAGGTCAGCTTAATGTGCCTGCAGGGAAATGGCTAACGGCGCCATTTAATCTTACTAGTCATATGACTTTGTTTCTTCATCAAGATGCTGTTATACTTGGTATTGATGTGAGTCCCCTTTTATGCTTTCAGGATTTACTCATATTGTGCTTTTAATTTAACTATGTTGATTATGCAATTTTAGTGCCAAGTATAAAGCTCTTTTACATCAGCTTAACTATAACTTTATGGTGCGCTTAATTTTGGACCACCGTTGAAATTCCTCTACTTAACGTTTTACTTTTTCTCTCTCTTTGCATCAACTGCATTATCAATGTATACAATATGAATGTTCGGATGATGTCCTTTTTGGTAGATCAAAATCAAATTAGGTTAAATTAGCTAATTACAATAGTTGTCATTTAACCTGTTTTAAGTAGTTGTGTAGAAGAATGATATAATAATAAGTTAATAGAGGAAGCTGAACCATGTTTGCTTTAGGCTTTAGCAATGAGTGTGCCTGCAGTTGGTTGGCTAAATTTCAAATTATGGATTGAGGATGGAATTTTTTTTATGTAACCTTTGCTTTGATTAATTGGTAAAACCATTCTATAAAGGAAAGTATTAAATGCATTCATTTTGCTACATGCATTTTCTTGTATCAGAATTACGTGTTATGGATAAAGTGCCTGTCAAGCTTGTACGATGATGTTTCTAAAATGTAGCTTTCTTATCTCCATTTTCTATAGGATGAGAAGTACTGGCCTCTAATGCCTCCATTGCCCTCGTATGGATATGGGCGTGAACATCCTGGTCCCCGGTATGGCAGTTTGATACATGGGCAGAATCTCAAAGATATAGTCATTACAGGTCAGCATTGTAACCATCTCTCTTTAAAGAATATTTACCTATTATTCTACAAGTTGCAGCAAGTACCTTAGCCCGGAAGATAATGAAAAATATTGACATCTGTTATTTTCAAACATAATAGGCTCCAATTAGTTATAATTGGAAGGAATGGAGTAGAGGTTGAGCTGGAACAAATTTATGAAGGAAATTAAAGGAAGAGCGAATACCAATTAGCGGTTAGAGATGTACATTTTATTAGTGGTCGGAAGGAAATCGATGTATGTATATAATTTAATCGGAAGATTTAGCTGTTTTGGACTTGTGACACAGATGAAGGTATAACCTTTTTCATAGAAGTCTACTTAAAAGTTTAATTAAATCCCAATCCACTCCTTCCGACCAAATACAGCACTGGTATTAAACCTCAAGAATGTACTTGCCCTTAAATTTATCAACCATTCCTAGTGAACAAGCATTTTTGTCTGTTGCGTTGCCTAATGATTTGCAGTAAATTTAATGATATTTGATCAAGGAATCAGATTTGCAGATTAGGTTACAACAAGAAATAAAATTTCACTCTGCCTGTACATGCACTCTTTTTGTAGCTATCTTCTTCTTTTTTTTGGCAATTTTTTCGGTCATTTGGATAATTAAAATGAACGTCATTCAACTTACGATAGGATTCCTCTGTGCCACTTAGAACCTGATAAATGAAGATTATTTTAGAGACGTATCTGTTATTGTGTTAAGTTCAAACTTCAATCCTCTCTTAAGCGTTTATGTTTGTGTTTAGGTGCATGCACATGTGTGAATAAGATAATTATAATCAGTCAATTGATTATAATGTGATGGATTAATTGTTTTGAACCTCTAGTTATGTTTTCATACTCTTGGTAACAGGGCATAATGGTACTATTAATGGTCAGGGTCAATCATGGTGGAAAAAATGTCGACAAAAACTTTTAAATCACACAAGAGGCCCGCTTGTGCAAATTATGTGGTCAGCCGACATTCTGATTTCTAATATAACTTTGCGTGATTCTCCCTTTTGGACGCTCTATCCATATGACTGCAAGAATATTACAGTTAGAAATATGACAATCCTAGCTCCAATCTTTGCAGCACCAAACTGACGGTATAGATCCTGGTAAGTAATTTATGTTGGTCTGTTGTAATGTTTGATTTTGTCATTTAGCTACCATGATCTCTTAGCTAATTAGCTCATTTTACAGAGAAGATCATTGTTTACTTGTTTAGTCGTGGCTTTTTGTTTATAAAGTTTGTATCTCAAAGAACGAATACTATTACTTTGCAATTGCTGAAATAGTTGTTGGAAACCAATTTCTAAGGCTAAAAGAGCGTTAGGCTTTAATTGATATTGTTATTGATGTCTGCAAATACAGTATTACCAGATGCTTGCCTCTTAAATTCGTTATAGAAGCTCTTCATATTTTCCTAGAGTAAAAGAAGTGTTGCAGAAGTTATTTTCTTAAGTAAAGAAGTGTTGTACTATGAAAGAAGTTAGTTTATTTAATGGTTGCTGAATGCTATTCCTCCGTTTTGTGATGGTCAGAACAGATTCATGTGAAGATATGATAATTGAGGACTCTTACATAAGTGTGGGGGATGATGCCATTGCTATAAAGAGTGGTTGGGATCAATATGGGATCTCGTATGGGCGTCCATCAAAGAACATTCATATCCAAAACCTTATTGTTCGCTCTATGGTCAGGTAAATTTTTGTCATTTAAACTTAGTTTCGTGCATGAATCATTTTGTTGTTGCATCAGTGTCAGGCATTAAGTTAGGAAAACTTAGTGGCATCTGTCTTTAACATGTGCGCATTAGCAGGACAACAGCTAGAATCAAACTCTTAATTGGCTCAAATATTAAAATAAAATTGACAGGAAACCTTTTAGAAACAAAATGAATCATAAAATTCGTGCCCCCTAAAAGAATGTTATCTCAAGTGACTTCTCTCTACCAGTATACATGATATCTTAAAATCTATCACAAGATGAAGGTTTGAACTTTGAAGCATTATTGAATATCTTGGAACTTAGCCTCGAGTCTTCAAAGACCACAAAATGTGTGTAAACAAGTTTTTCATGTTCTCAAATGTTATCCAGTTTCTAGTGCCCGTACATCTTTCTTCCAATATAACACAAGCCTATGTTGGCTGACATATAACAGTGCTGGCATATCAATAGGCAGTGAGATGTCTGGTGGAGTGTCAAATGTCACGGTAGAGAATGCCCTCTTTTGGAATTCAAGACGTGCTGTTCGTATTAAGACAGCTGCGGGGAGAGGAGGATATGTCCGAGATATCACCTATCATAATCTTACATTTGAAGATGTCCGGGTCGGAATTGTTATCAAGACAGATTACAATGAACACCCAAATGGAGAATTCGACCCCAGGGCTCTCCCAGTGCTTCAGGATATAAGTTACTCGTCAATCCATGGGAAGGGAGTCCGCGTCCCTGTCCGGATACAGGGAAGTGACGACATTCCTGTACGAAATGTCACTTTCCGGGATATGTCAGCGGGAACCACAGACAAGCAGCATATATTCCAGTGTGCATATGTTGAAGGTCGAGTAATAGGTTCCGTGTACCCTGCACCTTGTGACAACCTTGATTTGTATAATGAGCATGAACAGCTCGTGAAGAAGTCCACGTCCCAAAACATATCAGATATAGATTACAGTTTTTGATGACATTGCCTTGCAGAGAGGTCTTAGGAAGTTCCTTCAGTGATGCACCTGTTGTTTGTATAGTTATTAGTTAGCCAAAATTTCTTTCATTTACTTTGCAACTTTTCATCTTACAGAATACACAAGTATCAAAATAAAATTTTATTTGTGAATATCCTATCAAAATGTATCTAATATGCCTACAGGCTATAAGATCAGAGATGCACGTATCAGAAACATAATTACGCGTGTGAAATATATTGCAAAACACGTGATTTTCCGAAATACGTGTTATCCAATAGCTGTGATGGGAGAATGCAGATTTCCTGCATAGTATTAAATTTAGGGTTAAATTTAGGGGTGAGTATTGGTCGGTTTGGGCGGTTTGGAGGGTTCAAACCGAACCAAATTAGCAGTTTTCCTAAAGTCCAATCCGAAACCAAATCGTTATGTAAAAAAACCAAACCAAATCAATCTGTTTAAAACGGTTCGGTTCGGTTTGGTTTCGGTTTTAACCATTTTTCTATAAAAAAAAGTTAAAAATTAAATTAAACTTGAACTTGTAAATAAGAATCGAAAGTTTGTCTCATATATAGAATTATATTTTCTATTATAATCATATTCAAAAAGAATATATAAAAATTATGACTTTGAGAAATTAACAAAAGTTAGGAAGACGAGAAATATGTGATCAACTCTCATATTTTTATTGAATAAAAATAAAAATAATGAAAACATAACACATACATAGATATTAATATCTTAGAATAAAATATTAAGATTAATTCTTTTATATGTTTTAGTTTACACATATGTTACAAATTATAAATTTATTATTAATTACACATTATTAATATATGTATATTAATATTTCATTCTAAATATGCGGTTCGGTTCGGTTATTTCGGTCGGCTTGGAGTTAAAAACCGAAACCAAACCGAAAAAATTCGGTTTTTAAAATATCAATCCGAAACCGAACCAAATCGTTAGTAAACCGTAAAATTCGGTTTGGTCAGTTTGGATTGGACAGTTTCGGTCGGTTTGGATAATTTATACTCATCGCTAATTAAATTTGTACTCGCTGATATTGGGGTCACCCAAGTTTTTCACGTGTCTCCGTGAGTCGCACTTTATAAAAGTAAATTCAGGGGGTTCTTGAATGTTTATGGGTGCTTGTCGGGCCTCTGTTTTCAACATGGGTGTATTATCAACCCTACTGTTTGAAAAACTTTTTGCTTGCTACAATTTTATGATGGAGCTATCAAGTAAAATCACTCCCCTAACATGTTACTAATATTTTCGAATAGTTGATCAATTTGAACTTAATCTTGACTGATATTCGTATTTTTCTCAAGCATATAGGCTTCAAACTTTGGCCTCTTGGAATTATATGAAACCAGTCCCATTTTTAACTGTTTTTTTCCGTTGTGTTTAAGAATACTTGCACTATTTAAAAGTGAATGTTTTATTTGTGAAAAGAATAGAAAACGATATTTCGGCTAATCTCTTCTATATATAATAGCACAACAAGAAGATAATATTTTGAAATTAAAAATTTTCATTAAAAAGACTAAACTATCCCTATTTTTAACATTTATATAAAAATTGTGTTTTGTGGGAATCGCACTCGAGTTGCTTCATTCTTCTATACAACCTCATACCAATACACCATAATATCACATATTTTTTTATCAAACATTATGTAAGTGTGTTAAAGAAATATTTTATTTAATTTTAAAGATAGCTACTTGAATTCTGCAAAAAATTGATAGTTACTTGAATATTTGTACAATTAATTTTAAAGAACTGAATTCCAGATATAAAGTTAAGCATAGTACATAAATGGATTATTATCTTATTTATTATTATTTTTTAGTTTGAAAATATATCTCATATATTTTTAACATATTTTTTATTATAAAAAGTAATTAAAATGTACACATATAATTTTTAAAGAAAATATTGAAAATAGAATCGCCTATATATAAATAATCTAGATTGGTATTAAATATTTAGATAAGTTCGAATTATAATGATTTAATGAATTTTAGTTTATTTTGAATTTGAAATCAGAATTTGTCTCATTGTTCAAAAAATACTCGAAATTTGATTACATGACTAGCCGAAAAACATTGTCACATTCTACGTTTAGTAAATTTAAATTACAAGTTCGACGAAAATATCTTACCAATAATGTGAATTTTTTTGATATCTTATATTAATATAAAGTAATGTGTTTGAGGTATTTATAGGATCAAGTCAATTGTTTATTTATATTAAAATTATTAACTTCACTGGTAGCGCAATAGTGTTTTGGGACTTGTCCCGATTTTAAAAATATTTGAAATTTGATATGAGATCTCACGAGATTTTTTAAAACTATGATGATATATTAAATATTTTTCATTTTTCACTTTAAAAAACTAGCATTTTAAAAGAATTATTTTAGATAAACAATATTTATTGATCAAGATAATATTGTACAAATATTTTGAATTATTTTAATATTTTGAATTATTCAAATAAAAGTTATATCTAGACTATATTGTAGCATTTAAATCAATACATTTTATACTATTTAAAAATATATATTGTTCAATAATTTGAAGGAATTAACCAGTTAAACTAATATTTATAAAACTTTATCAAACTGAAAAATATTTAATTTTAGGAAAATAGTATAAAATATTATCAAATTTTTATATGAAGAAATATTAGAGTTGTAATGAAAGAAACTTAAAAATAGTTTAAATAACAATATAATTACAATTTTTCCTTCAAATTCTTGAAAAAAATCATGAACATCAATAATAAGTCTTACAATATAATTTATTTTTATGTTACATGATTGATACTCGGTCGCGTAAAAAACAGATATGGATTGTTTGTCAGTGATAATTTGAATATCATATATAAATTATTGCAATTTAGTTATTACATAATTTTAATTTTTGAATAATTATAAATATATGTTATTTAAGTAACCAATTGTCTCACTAGATATTAATAATGATTATACACGTACATAAATCATATATTTCATATAAATAATTGAAACCATCGTAATTTCCTAAAAAATGTAACATACGATAATTCACATGCTAACATAGACACATATAACTTAATCTTATTTGTTAAGAGTAGTGTAAAAACATCAACATTTTTCCAAACATACATACGTTAAATTTCAAAAACTAACATTTTTAATTAAAATCAACTTTATATTAACAGTAGTGTAAATTTTATATTATTTTATTATGATTGCAAGTAATTTTGAATTCAGTATTCATTTTTTTATCTTTTTAAATTGAGTAAGTTAATTGTAAGTTAATTGAGAACTCAGTAATAATATAGACCGGTTATATTTTATTTAAATAAAACTCAAAATTTTTGGTCAACTCTGTATTCAAAACATACCAACGACATTCTACATATTAAGTTTATTTGTTTCATTTCAAACTTACATTGACTAACCTATTTACATTCATTCATTAAATATAATTATACAACACAAACACGAAATATATATTTTTCTTAATGAGCTATATTGGAAACGCTTTGTAATTTAGTAATGTCTTGTATAAAAATGATACACAGATAAATACGTTAGACATTATACTACATTTACAAATAAGAATATAACTAAAAACATTATAATTACATGCATAAAAAAACTCAAGAAAATAACCCATGCCTCGCACAGGTTATTATGCTAGTTGAAGATTATACATGAATAATGAATAAGTGGGTAAGAAATAGAGATTGTCGGTCCATATATTTTTAGTCTTACCTTTTTTGCTAATTCACTGGCTTAAATTTTTATTTATCTTGTTATATTATAATTTTAAAATATTTATATAAATATATAATAATTATAAATTTATAATAAAAAATAATATAATAACCTGTGGTCGTAGTTTAGTAAGATTAATATACTATATCTAATAGTTTAATAATTTAGGAGTTTAGCGGATATATAACACTATTTATTCATATTTTTTAATAATATAAGTTGGTGTTATATTTTAGTAGGATAAGTAGATTGTGTGTAATAGTTTAATATTTTAGTAGTTTAGCGGATATATAATACTACTTATTTATTTTTTTAATAACCAAAATTAGGGAATAACCGTTGAACCAAATTATACCTCATTCCGGTTATTACAGTATTATAGATATAGTAATAGTTTAATAATTTAGTAGTATAGCGGATATATAATACTATTTTTTTTAATAACCTAATTTAATAACCGTTAAACCAAATTATACCTCATTACAGTTATTATAGTATATTAGCTTAAATCCCGTGTGATGTACGGGTTTCTGTTAATATTTAAATTTTTTATTTATCCTGTCATATTATAAATTTAAAATTATGTATATAAATATATAATAATAATAATAAATTTATGAAAAAAATAATAGGATAATGTATGCTCGTAGATTAGTATGATAAGTATACTATATCAAGTAATTTAACAATTTAGTAGTTTAACGGGGATATATATAACACTATTTTTTTAATAATAGGATAAGCTGTGGTTGTAGTTCAGTACGATAAGTAGATTATGTGTGTAGTAGTTTAATAATTTAGTAGTTTAGCGAATATATAATCCTATTTATTTATTTTTTTAATAATCAAAATTAGGGAAAATTATACCCCGTTATTATAATATAATATAGATAATATAGATTACACACGCACAGGTAAAATGAGTTGACCAAGAGTCGAACTTTTAACATCTCGTAAGTAGAACAAAAACTCAATTACGGCACCAACTATTTGTTAGTCCCATTTTTAGTCTTCTGGAAAAAGAAGTGGGGGAGATGTACCATGAAAGTAGTGCAAGCAAGGCAAGCAACCCATGCTGTTCGAGTTAAATGCATGTGATTTGCCTCAAACATGTGGTTTTTATTTACTGCTGCTGCTTTTGTATATATAATTTTAAACACAAATATTGTTATGTAACAACACCTGTAGTGTTGTCTTCTTCCATAAAATCGAGCATAAAGAGACAAGAAACACTATATTAATCTGTTAAAAGAAACTTAATTGCGCACTAATCTTATATTAGTATGTGGGAGGGAGGGACAACGAACATAACAAACATGCGATGCAACACTCAACCTTGCTTACACAGGCTCCTCTTACCTCCGCCACTAAATTTTGATGCGCTTAGTGTTAGAAAAATTGGATTTTAGATCATAGTTTTATTATATTCCCGATCATAATTCTAAAAAATCTAATAATTGAAAGTTATTTTATGATATGTGAATTTAAACTTTCATATATGGTTTTAAAAATTTTACTTAATAAAATTCAAAGAGAATGTGACATGAAGTTAACTTAAAAAAGCTTTTAAAAAAAAGAGTGTATTTTTTGTTTCACATTTGAAATAATTAAAAGGGGTATAGGTTTTATATGGTATCATGGGTAGTATACAACTACTAAGGTGTGTAATGGTCCATTGTGTTGTTGTGCTTCACGCGCATACACGCGTGCTGCCGTCCCGGACCGGGTCGAAGACCGATTTGGGCGAATGTCTCGGCGTCTCGCGTACGCGAGACGACCTGGGCGAGGATTTTAATTATTTGTGATTTAATATTTTAAATAGAACTAGCATAATAACCCGTGCGAGGCACGGGTTATTTTCTAGAGTTTTTTTATGCATGCAATTATAATATTTTTAGTTATATTCTTATTTGTAAATATTGTATAATGTCTAACGTATTTATCTGTGTATCATTTTCATACAAGACATTACTAAATTACACAACGTTTCCAATATAGCTTATTAAGAAAATATATATTTCGTGTTTGTGTTGTATAATTGTATTTAATGAATGAATATAAACAGGGTCAGTGTACGTTTGAAATGAAACAAATAAACTTAATATGTAGAATGTCGTTGGTATGTTTACAAAGAAAAAGTTAAAAACTAACATATATGTTAAATACAGAGTTCACAAAAAATTTTGAGTTTTATTTAAATAAACTATATAACTGGTCTACATTATTACTGAGTTCTCTATTAACTTACAATTAACTTACTCAATTTAAAAAGATAAAAAATGAATAACTGAATTCAGAATTACTTGCAATCATAATATAAAATAATATAATATTTACACTGCTGTTAATATAAAAGTTGATTTTAATGAAAAATATTAGTTTTTGAAATTTAACGTATGTATTTTTGGAAAAATGTTAGTTTTTTAACACTACTCTTAACAAAATAAGATTAAGTTATATATGTCTATGTTAGCATGTGAACTATCGTATGTTACATTTCTTAGGAAATTATGATGATTTCAATTATTTATATGCTAAATATCTGATTTATGTACATGTATAATCATTATTAATATCTTGAGGCAATTGATTACTTAAATAACATGTAATTATAATTATTCAAAAATTAAATTATGTAATAAATAAATTACAATAATTTATATACGGTATTTACATTATCACTGACAAACAATCCATATCTGTTTTTTACGCGACCGAGTATCAATCATGTAACATAAAAAATAAATTATATATTGTAAGACTTATTATTGATGTTCATGATTTTTTTCAAGAATTTGAAGAAAAAATTGTAATTATATTGTTATTTAAACTATTTTTAAGTTTATTTCATTACAACTCTAATATTTCTTCATATAATAATTTGATAATATTGTATACTATTCTCCTAAAATTAAATATTTTTCAATTTGATAAAGTTTTATAAATATTAGTTGAACTGGTTAATTCCTTCAAATTATTGAACAATATTTTTTTTTCAAATAGTATAAAATATATTGAATCAAATGCTACAATATAGTATATGTATAACTTTTATTTGAATAATTCAAAATATTAAAATAATTCAAAATATTTGTATAATATTATCTTGATCAATAAATATTGTTTATCTAAAATAATTCTTTTTAAAATGCTAGTTTTTTAAAGTGAAAAATGAAAAATAAATCTATTTAATATATCATCGTAGTTTTAACAAATCTCGTGAGATATCATATCAAATTTTAAATATTTTTAAAATAGGGACAAGTCCCAAAACACTATTGCGCTACCAATCAAGTTAGTAATTTTAATACAAATAATCAATTGACTTGATCCTATAAATACCTCAAACACATTAATTTATATTAATATAAGATATCAAAAAATTTCACATTATTGGTAAGATCTTCTCGTCGAACTTGTAATTTAAATTTACCAAACGTAGAATGTGACAATGTTTTTCGGCTAGTCATGTAGTCAAATTTCGAGTATTTTTTTTGACATTAGGCCAAATTCTGATTTCAAATTCAAAATAAACTAAAATTCATTGACTCATTATAATTCGAACTTATCTAAATATTTAATACCAATCTAGATTATTTATATAGAGGCGATTCTATTTTCAATATTTTCTTTAAAAATTATATATGTACATTTTAATCACTTTTTATAATAAAAAAATATGTTAAAAATATATGAGATATATTTTCAAACTAAAAATAATAAAATAAGATAATAATCCATTTATGTACTATGCGTAACTTTATATCTGGAATTCAGTTTTTTAAATTTAATTGCACAAATATTCAAGTAACTATCATTTTTTTTGCGGAATTCAAGTAGCTATCTTTAAAGTTAAATAAATATTTTTTATCACACTTACATATTATGTGTTTGATAAAAAGTATATGTGACAAAATGGTATAGGGGTACGATGTTGTATAGAAGAATGAAGCAACTCGAATTCGATTCTCACAAAACACAACTTTTATATAAATATTAAAAATAGGGTAGTTTAGTCTTTTCAATGAGACTTTTTAATCTCAAATATTATCCCCTTGTTGTGCATATATATAGAACAGATTTATTTATCAGTTTGGGCTTGGTTATTGTTGGGCTGTGTTCGGTTGCTGAATTGGGCTAAGTCAGTTCGTGAGTGGACTTAGTCAAATTCGTTTGATACATTAAACCTGATATATATATAACTTTGTAACTGATAATATCTCAAATTAATATTAATTCTGATATAATAATGTGAGTGATAAATGTAAAGCTGTTACAATTGTAATTTAAATTCAAAATTTATCGGTTTTGATTTATTTTTAATTGTGCAGTTTAATTCTTATATTAATAGAATGGTCAGTTACACTTAGTATCTACAATAAATAGAGGACTAAGTAGCTGAGTTTGTACACAACACATATACATTCTTTTCTCTTCTTTGCATTCTTTTTTCTCCTAAACACAAGTGCGAGTTGTTGTTTGTTTTTTTTTGGCGACTGAGGTGCTAGTCGAGGTGGAGTTTCTTGTTGCTGTGAACATATAACTCCGAGCTGTTTTATCCTGTGGAGACATTGCAAGCAACCCAACGCAACAGGTGGGAGTAATTATCTCTTCAAGAGCAGTCAGGGTTTCGAGTAAGGCCTGACGACTCAGCTGTAATTTTTTTGGTGTTTTTTTTATCTGTTGGCTACCATCTTTTCCAGTCTCTATATCACTCTGTTAAAGCTATGGTTACGGTTACAATTTTTGTTCTTTCTTCGTTATTTTACTTACTGATATGTCTATTATTTACCTGCATGTTTTGTTGCTTCAACTGTTATCTTGGCTTTGTCTTGCTAAATACTTGCTAAATACAATATATAATTGCCTCTATATTACTGTAATAGTTAGTATTATTTCCAACAATTACAAATAATTTGAAACCCAAATTATTTATATATAAGTTACTTGGAAACCTGATTTTTTTGTAAGCTATATAAGTAAGTCCATATCTGTTTGGGTAATAAGTTATTAACAAACTGGATTTGAAACATGTTAAGCCTAGACTTACACTCCGACGATATGGAAAAAATTCCATAATTTCAAATGTTTCATTGCTTTCCAACACATTGTTATTTTAATTTTTTTTTGCTAATTATTATATAACACGAATACTAAAAATTAAACTCCTGATATTCCGTAAGGCGTACAAGAACTTAATTACTTTAACACAAATTATTGACCATTATTATTTTACATTGTTATTCCGCAATTCAGATACTTTTATGCTAAAATTCAATTTCCTCCTCCAAATATAAAACGAGGAGCTAGTCATAAAGCTAGCTAGGCTCACTAGACGGATAATTGGCCGTTACTTGAGGGAGAAAAACATTAAAGATGAACTAAAGTTTAGTTAAGTCAAATCAAGATGCTTAAGCAAGTTTTCTACGTCTTATCTTTTGTCTTATTTTTTGTGGTGCACCAACTTTGACTTTAAACCCAAGCAATAATCATTGTAAATTAATAGTAGGAACTAAGTAACTCAGTTATCTACTTCGAAAATAAACATTGTAAAGTTAAACGTGTTATTGAGGTATAGGATAAGACAAATATATTGGTACTAATATTACTGGCATTTCCTTCAAGTTGGTGAGTTTCCAGGAAGGTAACAATTATTTTCTGCCTCATATTTTAATTAAATATACAAATGGTGTAGCAGATATAAAAGTGGCACGTATAATTGTGTACATTAATAAAACATATATCACATTTACCCGGTACGCATTCAAAATGTAGCTGCTACGGGTTCTCTAACATTAAAAAAAGAAAGAGATTTCACATTCTTTCCACTATTTGGAGTTAGGGCAAGATTTGTATATATCTTATCTTTATGAGCCACTATACTAATTTTATTTGGTGTGTATATATATACATACTTATAATTATAAGTATACTTAATTACTGTTATTGTTGAGTTCCCATTATTATTATATTATCGATTTTGAGCTGTACAGATTAATTTTGGGCGCATTTCAAATTTTTTCATTCTGATATAATTAATTGATTGATCTATATACTAAATGATTTTTATTATCTACTAGATGCGATATTTAAGTTGTCAATACCCGATAATTTTCCCCTTAAATCAATAACCACAAATAACATGATCTTATTCACGCGATAAACTAATCTATATCTTGCATCACCGCGATTTACCACGTAGAACCCGCCGCTTAACACCATCAAGAATACTAACAATTTCGTGTTCTCTTGCAGGAGACCACGAGTTCGACTCCTAGTACGTCCGTATGTGATTAAATATTAAAAAAGCATTCTGACACAAAACATCCAACAGATCTCCAATCGCCCCCGAGAGACACTCAAAGCAATACAAAAATAAAAGTGACTTGTAACATTTATTAACAAATTATGTACTATATTCTATTATAATATTTAAATATCATACACAATTACACAGACAAGCCTAAAATATTTCTTAGATTTTTTTAGAAACAAGCAATTTTCGAATCTAGAATAACAAATTTTCATTGTTTCGGGTGAATGTACAACAATGTATCCAATACAGTACATAAACCTGCTTTAAACCAGCTATAATGGGTATATTTTGTTCGTTAGAGCAAGTCCAATGGTGAGGTATATCTTGTGCTATATCTATATTATAGCTCAAAATCAAAAAAATTCAACTCCAATGTGCTAAATTTGGTGCTAAAATAGCATATTGCTATAGTTGGTGCTATATTTAGCACAAACTACAGCAATAGCTATAATTGCCACCTCATCAAAAAGTAAAAAAGTGGAGGGAAATGAATAAAAAAATAGATTTATATCTCAACCTATTCAAGTACATGAATGCACATATATTCATTCATCATCCAGTTTTCTTTACAGTGATTAATGATTTTTTATACAAAATTAAAAACATGCAATGTTTATTACAAAAATTTAAAACGATGCAGCTTTACCGGAAAATAAAAAAATACATTTAATTTTATCAGAACACCAACCATCCACATTTATGCCTCACACCCACCTTTGCTATTGCATTCAACGTCTAACAAATTATTTTGTAGACTATTTGATAAACACCTCTATAAATATATATGCAAGACTGATCAGCTAGAACCAAAATACCAACAATGTCCTCTCAGTCTTCTGCAAGAGGAAAATCATTCACGGCGGAACAAGATGAAGCAATATGCAAATCTTATTTGAGCATTACTGAAGATCCAATCTTAATTGAATGTAAGTGGTTGAATTTATGTTTAAAATAATAGGGTAGTTGAGAGTTGGTTAAATTTGGCACAAGATATAGCACCAACCATCGGAGATGTGATATTATTTTAGCACCAAAAACCATTTTTTGGTGCTATATTATAGCAATATCTACACCTATTTTTAGCTCACCATTGGACTTGCTCTTAGGTGGTATACGACCCAATATAATTTGATATGCCTCACCGAAACATGTATATTTTAATGACTATAATTGTAATTAAAATAAACATATTATTATTACTCCCTTCGTCCCTTCTAATTGTTATCATTTCTGGGATAGTGTCTGGCACACATTTTAAGATTAAGAAAAGTATAGTTCTTTAACCTTTTTTAAAATTTATTTTTCTGAATAAAAGTTTAAACATTCTATTTTTATTCAGAAAAAAAATTAAAAAAAGTTATAGAACTATACTTTCTATTCATCTTAAAATGCGTGTCGGACCCTCTCCGAGAAACGATAACAATTGGGAGGAACGAAGGGAGCATATCCATGTACGAATATATTTATTTTAATAAATTTCTATTTTAAAAGTTATTGTATTTACACAAAATATGTTTAGTTATGGATAAAAATGTGGGTGTATTTGTTGCGTGTTTTAAAAATCAAGTTTGATGAGTTTTGAGCTGTAATGGCTGCACTCGTGCTTAAATTTGCGCTCACAAGATGCCTACGTATCTTGGTATATGTCAAGGATCGAGCCAAAATATAGTTCTCGTTAATGCCCTTGGAGCAATGGCGGAAAGAGCACACCAAGGTCATATTGGCTTATTCGTCTTTCTTCGAGGAGTAAGTCTACAACGTCGTTCTAAGTGATGGTCTCATGGCTTGTAGAGTTTTCACAGCTTTGTGTTGCTTAGAGTTGTTTGCTCCAAAATGTGATATTAGGTCGATAATGGCTGGAACTTTTGTCTGAAACCTGTCTCTGAAGTTGAGGAGTAAGCCCATTAATGTCTAGAATCTGGGAATTGGAGTATAATTGGGTGATTTGGTGGGCAAGTCTCAATCTTTGTTTGAAATTTGTAGTCTTAGAAAGTAGGAATTTTATTCCTTGTATATGTTACTTGCAGGCTACTTCTTGCAGAAGTAGTTCCTTATTAGATCGCATTTACGAGGCTGTTTAATAAGCCCGTTTATTAAATACAAAATTAAATAATTAGGATTTTGAGTCTCATTAATGGGACTTCTCTTTGGACCAAATCAGCTCTCATTAATGCGACATTAATTACGCGATTAGGCTTATTTTTAACCCATATCATTTCCCCCCAAGGGAAACCTGTTGAGTTTTCGTGCAAGTTAAGTCATTTCGTGCCCTTTTCAGGTATTGTTTTCAGCGTAAAGTGTGGTGCGACCTACACAATTACCACGATTAGCCTCATTCAGAGCTTCATATTTCAAATAATTTCTTTTAAGCATGTATCCTTGTATCGTATTTTTATTCTCTTGGAAAATTTTCAAAATTTTTCAATATTTTTATGCACATTTTCCTATTTTTTAGTAATTTTCTAGTACTCACAAGAACTTTATATAACTTTTTCTAAATTTGAGGAATTATTTGGTACTGTTAGGTCACACAACACTATAGAAGGGGGTTGAATATAGTGTTTATACAATCAAACCGATTTAGAACACAAGTATGTAACAGTAATCAAGTTTATTCAATATAATCTGTTACAAAGTAGATTAAACTACTCTCTCAGTGATGAACAATATCACTAAGAGTAGGTTACAATAAATAATGTTCTCGTGAATGATAACACATATAGTGTAAACCCTAAGCTGTGTTTATATACACAGTTACAAGATATCTTCTAATTGATATGAAATATAAGTCTGTCTCCTAAAATATATCAATCAAATATTTTCTTCTACAAGTCTTCTAGCTGTCCAACTCTTCATGCATATCTTCTATTGTTTTAGTCCATATCATCTCCTGTAAATCATCCGCATTCCTTATCTGAAGTACCCGCACTTAAGTCCTGAAATAAATCCTAACGGCCTTAAGTTATGATATAAGTTCTGACTTCAATAAGTTTTGATTTCCAGTAAGTCCTGATATTAAGTTTTGAAACTAAACACAAAAGATTAGACATGACATCACAAATATAAGACAATCTGTAAACACTGATCATAAAGTCTGATGCATGAGAACAAAAACTAAACAGATTTTGAGAAAGAACCTGAAACCATTTCAAGTTCATTTACCAGTCTTGTAAAAGTAGCTTCACATAGTGGTTTTGTGAAGATATCTGCTAGTTGTTGATCTGTTGGGACAAAATGCAATTCCACTGTACCTTCCATCACATGTTCCCTTATGAAATGGTACCTAATGCTGATGTGCTTTATCATTGAGTGTTGAACTGGATTACCTGTCATAGCAATAACACTTTGATTATCACAGTAAATGGGTATTTTAGAAAATTCTAACCCATAGTCCAGTAACTGATTCTTCATCCAAAGAATCTGTGCACAACAGCTTCTTGCAGCAATATTCTGCTTCTGCAGTTGATGTGGAAATTGATTTTTGTTTCTTGCTAAACCAAGAAACCAATCTGCCTCCAAGAAATTGGCAGCTTCCACTAGTGCTTTTCCTGTCTATTTTGCATCCTGCAAAATCTGCATCTGAGTAACCTATTAGCTTAAAATATGATTCCTAGGATACCACAATCCTAGATCAGCTGTACCATTGAGGTACTTGAAAATTCTTTTCACAGCTATTAGATGAGGTTCTCTTGGATCAGCTTAAAATCTTGCACAAAGACAGGTAGCATACATGATATCAGATCTACTTGCAGTTAAATAGAGTAAAGATCCAATCATACCTCTGTAGTTAGTAATATCTACTGATGATCCAGTATTTTTATCTAACTTGGTTGCAGTGGCCATGGGAGTTGATGTAGTAGAACTGTCTTGCATTCCAAATTTCTTGAGTAAATTTCTGGTGTATTTGGATTGATTTATGAAAGTACCTTCTTCAGTTTGCTTGACTTGAAGTCCCAGAAAATAGCTCAACTATCCCATCATACTCATTTGATATCTTGACTGCATTAACTTGGAAAATCTTTCACAAAGTTTTGTATTTGTAGAGCCAAAGGTGATATCATTAACATATATCTGTACCAATAATAAGTCCTTTCATGGTTGAGGTAGAACATAGTTTGTATCAATTGTGCCTCTGGTAAATTCCATTTCCAGAAAGGAATTGAGCTAAAGTCTCATACCATGCTCTTGGAGCTCGCTTAAGGCCATAAAGTGCTTTGTCAAGTCTATAGACATGATTTGGAAATTTTGCATCTACAAAGCCTGGAGGTGTGTTCAACATATACATCTTCTTCCAATTCTCCATTGAGAAAAGCACTTTCACATTCATTTGAAAGACTTTAAACTTCTTGTGAGCAACATAAGCCAAAAAGATTTTTATGGCTTCCAATCTAGCAAATGGAGCAAATGTTTCATCATAGTCAATACCCTCCTGTTGAGAGTAACATTTAGCTACCATCCTTGCTTTGTTTCTTGTAATTATGCCATCACTGTCAATTTTGTTTCTAAACACACCATTTTGTGCCAATATGGATTCTGTTCGATGGTCTTGGCACTAGGGTCCAGACTTTATTTATTTCAAATTCATTTAACTCTTCCTGCATTGCTTGCACCCATTCAGCATCTTGAAGAGCTTCTTTCACTTTCTTTAGTTCAGTCTGAGATAAAAAGGAATGATAGAGACATTCATTTGTTGTTGCAGTTCTAGTTCCTGACACCTGCTTCAGGATCTCCAATTATTAAGTCAGGTGGTATGTGATTTAGTCCACGTCCTCGCAGATGGAAGTTGATCTGTAGAAATGGATCCTCCCCCATGATCCATGCTGTCTCCATCAGTATTTTCTGATGTTCCCCCCTGAAGTTATGCTATATGAAATTCAGAATTTGAGTTGGATCCTTCAGGATTTGAAGAATCAGAGTTTCCAGAATTATCAGAATTTGGCTCATCAGAACTTGATGAATCAGAACTTGAAGAGCCAGTGAAAGGTTCTGATGCTTCTTGAGAGTCTTGAGATGTGGTAGGATCATTAGCTTGCTCCCCCTGAACAGGTGCATTTTCCTTTGGAGCAGTTACCACAGTTTCAATGACATCAGAATTTAACCCGTCAGAACTTACAGAATCAGGACTTAGGTTATCAGAATTTACAGTATCGGAATTTACATCTTCATTTTCAAATCTCAGCTGATCATGATAATTGAAATCTTCAAGTCCAGTTATCTTTTTATTATCAAAAGATACTTTGATAGATTCCATGACAACCCTTGATCTTAAATTGTAGACTCTGAAGGCTTTTGTAGAAAGTGGATATCCAACAAAAATTCCTTCATCAGCTTTTAGATCAAATTTTGACAGCTGTTCAGGATGAATCTTAAGAACACAACACTTGCATCCAAATACATGAAAGTATTTCAGATTTGGTTTTTTTTGTCCACCATCTCATATGGTGTTTTTCCATGCTTGTTTATGAGTGTAGCATTCTGTGTAAAACAAACAGTCTGCACAGCTTCAATCCAAAAATAGGTTGGTAGCTTTGCTTCATCAAGCATTGTTCGTGCAGCTTCAATAAGAGTCATGTTCTTTCTTTCTACAACTCCATTCTGTTGTGGAGTTCCAGGTACAGAAAATTCCTGCTTTATTCCATGCTCTTTGCAGAGCTCTTCCATGATTGAATTCTTGAACTCAGTGCCATTATCACTTCTTATTATTTTAACTGAATCTTTGACTAACTTATCCAGCTGTCTGACATGATCAATTAGAGTAGATGCAGTTTCATTCTTCTTGTGCAAGAAATACACCCAAGTGTATCTTGTGAACTCATCCACTATAACCATAACATATTTTTTCTTTGCAATGGACATGACATTGACTGGACCAAATAGATCAACATGCAGTAAGTGATAAGGCTCAAGAATTGAGGATTCAGTTTTGCCCTTAAATGAAGATTTTCTTTGTTTTGCCTTTTGACATGAGTCACAAAGACCATCAGGAGCAAATACTGATTTTGGCAGTCCTCTCACAAGATCTTTCTTTACTAGCTCATTTATGTTGTTGAAATTTAAATGAGAGAGTCTCTTGTGCCAATTCCAGCTTTCTTCAATTGATGCTCTGCTTAACAGATAGATTACAAAACCATCAGAATTTGTTAAAAGTCTGGCTTCATATATGTAACCATGTCTGTAACCTTTCAGAACCACTTTGCCTATAGAATTACTTACAACTTCACAGTGTTCTTCAAAGAAATCCACATGATAACCTCTGTCACAGATTTGACTCACACTTAGCAGATTATGTTTAAGTCTTGAGATAAGAGCTACTGTTTCAATTATGAAATTCCCAAGATTGATATTGCTATATCCCAAAGTCTTTCCCATGTTGCCATCTCCATAAGAAACTCCTGGGCCAGCTTTCTCCACAAAGTCTGATAGCAGGGCTTTATTTCCAGTCATATGTCCTGAACATCCACTGTCCAGAATTAGGATGTTTTTCCTGTTGCCCTGCAATCACAAAGACCACTATTGGTTAGTTTTAAGGACCCAGACTTGCTTGGATCCTTTGGCCTTTTTAAGTTTTTTAGCATTTGCAGCGGATTTAGTTTCAAAGTTTATGCTAACATGCTTTTTATCAGACTTATATCAGACTTTGCATCAGAATTTATACTAGAAGGAATTACACTAACTTTCTTTAAAGAAGGTTTTATTTGATAATAATCATAGTAAAAACTATGATATTCCTTACAAGTATAAATAGAATGCCATAAACTACCACAATGAAAATAAGGATTTTGTGGTTTAAACCTAACAGACTGACTCTAAAGTTCTGATCTAGGAGGTAACGAGTTTATATTTATTTTTCCTGCAAAAGAAGCAAGATGGTTAGAGTTTCCATAGTTATATCATTTCTTTCTAGGAGCATTAGGAACAGGCATATAATTATTGCTTTTATTTACACCTTCCTTTTCATTCCTATTTTTCCTAGCTTCCTTTACCTTGCTCACATTTCTAATCTCTTTCAGCTTATGCTTAAGCTGCTTCTTTTCCATTAAACCTATGTTTACTTCAGTTGGTTTATCCTGTTTTAATTTGTCAGAAGTTGACTTTTCTTTGTCTTCTGTTTTAGAATCATTCATCTTATCAGATTTTGACACATCAGTTTTTGCAACAAATTTAACAGGATTTACCTTTGGCTTTTCAGCTTTCTAGGTAAAGTTTGGTTTAGATGATATAGTTTCCTTTTCTTCTTTATCATCTAGATAACCTAGTCCTTCTTCCAGAGTTAGTCCAAGTCTTGATTATCTCCTTTTCCTTTTCCAGTTTAGATTTAAGAGATTTATTCAATTTTGGCACTTCATCTCTAACATACAAAGCCTCATCTCTTTTTTTCTGAGTCTGATGAAATATAACTAACTCTTTTTCTAAGTAATCATTTCTGTTTCTAAGAGCAAGACTTTCAGATGTTAATCTTTCATTGGTAAAAGTCTAATCTCAAAAACTAATGAACATGGTTTTAAGATATAATCTCAGCTCAGAAATATCATCAGTATGAAAAGCAAGAGTTGAATGAGGTACCTTTAATTCGGCAGTTTCGGAACTGCTATCAGCATTTGCCATCAAAGCATAGTTCACCACTTCTTCAAAATATGAAGTTTCTGCCCAGTTTTCTTCTTTGTGATAAGTGTCTGTCCATTATCACCTTTTCCTTTCTTGCAGTCAGGGTACATGTGGCCTCTTTCACCACAATTATAGCATTTGACATTTGAGTTGTCTCTTCTGTCAGACTTTCCTCCTTTGCCTTCAGACTTTCTGAACCCTTTCTTTTCAGAACTTCCACCTTTCCTAGAGAACTTCTTGCCCTTTCTGAATTTCTTGTAGGCTATCTTTATGATACCCTTTACCATAAGAGCACATAGTTGCATCATCTCTGCATCAACATCCACTTCAGATAAATTTTCAGATTTTGAATCATCATCATCAGAATATGATGACTCTGAATCAAATTGTATGATGAGAGCCTTTCCTTTGCCCCTCTTTGAGACAACCACTTTAGGAGATTCCTCCTCAGCTTTAAGAACAACTGTCTTTGACTTTCTTCCATGCCTTTTGCTCCTTTGATCCATCTCAAGTTCATGAGTTTTGAGCATACCATAAATTTCATCAAGAGTAGTTTCAGCAAGGTCATAGTTGTCTCTTATGGTAGTAGACTTCAAATCCCAATTTTCAGAAAGAGCTAAAAAGAATTTTAGATTTGAATCTTCAAGATCATATTCCTTGTCCACCAGTGACAGATCATTCAAGAGTTTGGCAAACCTGTCATATAAATCAGTTAATGATTCATCAGTTTTTGAATCAAAGTGCTCATACTCTTGAGTGAGTATAGTCTTCCTGTTCTTTTTGATGGCTTCAGTTCCCTGGCATCTTGTCTCCAAAGCATCCCATATTTCCTTTGCAGTCTTGCATCCAATTACCCTGTTTGACATGACATTGTCAATTGCACTATGAAGCAGATGCCTTACCCTTGCATCCTTGGCAATAGATGAGATGTCTTCAGTTGTGTAATCACCTTTCTCATTTGGTATCATCTTTGCTGGTTGATCAGCAACTGCAACATAAAGCTTGGTAAGCTTATATGGTCCATCATTAATTCTATCAAGGTATTCTGGATCTTGGCTTCCAGAAATATAGCCATCTTTACCTTCCATAGGATACTCATATGCTCTCAGTATGGGAACCCTAATACTCTCATATTGACTGTATGTTTGATTGTTTTAAGTATCTTGAGTTTTGGTGGGCTTAGTTGGAGTTTGTGTTTCTTCAGACATGATTGTAAACGGATCTCACTGTTTGTATATCAACAGAGAGGCTCTGATACCACTTATTAGGTCACACAACACTATAGAAGGGGGTTGAATATAGTGTTTATACAATCAAATCGATTTAGAACACAAGTATGTAACAGTAATCAAGTTTATTCAATATAATAAGCTCTGTTACAAAGTAGATTAAACTACTCTCTCAATGATGAACAGTATCACTAAGAGCTGCTAGGTTACAATAAATAATGTTCTCGTGAATGATAACACATAAGTGTAAACCCTAAGCTGTGTTTATATAGTACACAATACAAGATATCTTCTAATTGATATGGAATATAATTCCGTCTCCTAAAATATATCAATCATATATTATCTTCTACAAGTCTTCTAGCTGTCCAACTCTTCATGCATATCTTCTATTGTTTTAGTCCAGATCCTCTCCTGTAAATCAGCCGCATTCCTTATCTGAAGTACCCGCACTTAAGTCCAGATATAAATTCTGACGGCCTCAAGTTCTGATATAAGTTCTGACTTCAGTAAGTTCTAATTTCCAGTAAGTCCTGATATTAAGTTCTAAAACTAAACACAACAGATTAGACATGGAATCCACAAATATATCTAACAGGTACATACATGTATCTTTCGTAATTTATCCTAATATTTTAGTAATTTTTTACTTCCTCTTCCAATTCTCCATTGAGAAAATGGCACTGTGCAAAGTGCATTTTCTCAATGGAGAATTGGAAGAGGAAGTAAAAACTTACTAAAATATTAGGATAAATTACGAAAGATACATGTATGTACCTGTTAGATATATTTGTGATTCCATGTCTAATCTGTTGTGTTTAGTTTTAGAACTAATATCAGGACTTACTGGAAATTAGAACTTACTGAAGTCAGAACTTATATCAGAACTTGAGGCCGTCAGAATTTATATCTGGACTTAAGTGCGGGTACTTCAGATAAGGAATGCGGCTGATTACAGGAGAGGATCTGGACTAAAACAATAGAAGATATGCATGAAGAGTTGGACAGCTAGAAGACTTGTAGAAGATAATATATGATTGATATATTTTAGGAGACGGAATTATATTCCATATCAATTAGAAGATATCTTGTAATTGTGTACTATATAAACACAGCTTAGGGTTTACACTATATGTGTTATCATTCACGAGAACATTATTTATTGTAACCTAGCAGCTCTTAGTGATAATGTTCATCATTGAGAGAGTAGTTTAATCTACTTTGTAACAGAGCTTATATATTGAATAAACTTGATTACTGTTACATACTTGTGTTCTAAATCGATTTGATTGTATAAACACTATATTCAACCCCCTTCTATAGTGTTGTGTGACCTAATAAGTGGTATCAGAGCCTCTCTGTTGATATACAAACAGTGAGATCCAGTTTACAATCATGTCTGAAGAAACACAAACTCCAACTAAGCCCACCAAAACTCAAGATACTTAAACAATCAAACATACAGTCACTATGAGAGTATTAGGGTTCCCATACTGAGAGCATATGAGTATCCTATATGGAAGGTAAAGATGGCTATATTTCTGGAAGCCATAGATCCAGAATACCTTGATAGAATTAATGATGGACCATATAAGCTTACCAAGCTTTATGTTGCAGTTGCTGATCAACCAGCAAAGATGATACCAAATGAGAAAGGTGATTACACAACTGAAGACATCTCATCTATTGCCAAGGATGCAAGGGTAAGGCATCTGCTTCATAGTGCAATTGACAATGTCATGTCAAACAGGGTAATTGGATGCAAGACTGCAAAGGAAATATGGGATGCTTTGGAGACAAGATGCCAGGAACTGAAGCCATCAAAAAGAACAGGAAGACTATACTCACTCAAGAGTATGAGCACTTTGATTCAAAACTGATGAATCATTAACTGATTTATATGACAGGTTTGCCAAACTCTTGAATGATCTGTCACTGGTGGACAAGGAATATGATCTTGAAGATTCAAATCTAAAATTCTTTTTAGCTCTTTCTGAAAATTGGGATTTGAAGTCTACTACCATAAGAGACAACTATGACCTTGCTGAAACTACTCTTGATGAAATTTATGGTATGCTCAAAACTCATGAACTTGAGATGGATCAAAGGAGCAAAAGGCATGGAAGAAAGTCAAAGACAGTTGTTCTTAAAGCTGAGGAGGAATCTCCTAAAGTGGTTGTCTCAAAGAGGGGCAAAGGAAAGGCTCTCATCATACAATTTGATTCAGAGTCATCATATTCTGATGATGATGATTCAAAATCTGAAAATTTATCTGAAGTGGATGTTGATGCAGAGATGATGCAACTATGTGCTCTTATGGTAAAGGGTATCATAAAGATAGCCTACAAGAAATTCAGAAAGGGCAAGAAGTTCTCTAGGAAAGGTGGAAGTTCTGAAAAGAAAGGGTTCAGAAAGTCTGAAGGCAAAGGAGGAAAGTCTGACAGAAGAGACAACTCAAATGTCAAATGCTATAATTGTGGTGAAAGAGGCCAACATGTACCCTGACTGCAAGAAAGGAAAAGGTGATAATGGACAGACACTTATCACAAAGAAGAAAAAACTGGGCAGAAACTTCATATTTTGAAGAAGTGGTGAACTATGCTTTGATGGCAAATGCTGATAGCAGTTCCGAAACTGCATCAGAATTAAAGGTACCTCATTCAACTCTTGCTTTTCATACTGATGATATTTCTGAGCTGAGATTATATCTTAAACCATGTTCATTAGTTTTTGAGATTAGACTTTTACCAATGAAAGATTAACATCTGAAAGTCTTGCTCTTAGAAACAGAAATGATTACTTAGAAAAAGAGTTAGTTATATTTCATCAGACTCAGAAAAAAAGAGATGAGGCTTTGTATGTTAGAGATGAAGTGCCAAAATTGAATAAATCTCTTAAATCTAAACTGGAAAAGGAAAAGGAGATAATCAAGACTTGGACTAACTCTGGAAGAAGGACTAGGTTATCTAGATGATAAAGAAGAAAAGGAAACTATATCATCTAAACCAAACTTTACCTAGAAAGCTGAAAAGCCAAAGGTAAATCCTGTTAAATTTGTTGCAAAAACTGATGTGTCAAAATCTGATAGATGAATGATTCTAAAACAGAAGACAAAGAAAAGTCAACTTCTGACAAATTAAAACAGGATAAACCAACTGAAGTAACATAGGTTTAATGGAAAAAGAAGCAGCTTAAGCATAAGCTGAAAGAGATTAGAAATGTGAGCAAGGTAAAGGAAGCTAGGAAAATAGGAATGAAAAGGAAGGTGTGAATAAAGCAATAATTATATGCCTGTTCCTAATGCTCCTAGAAAGAAATGATATAACTATGGAAACTCTAACCATCTTGCTTCTTTTGCAGGAAAAATAAAGATATAAACTCGTTACCTCCTAGATCAGAACTTTAGAGTCAGTCTGTTAGGTTTAAACCACAAAATTCCTTATTTCATTGTGGTAGTTTATGGCATTCTATTTATACTTGTAAGGAATATCATAGTTTTTACTATGATTATTATCAAATAAAACCTTCTTTAAAGAAAGTTAGTGTAATTCCTTCTAGTATAAATTCTGATGCAAAGTCTGATATAAAGTCTGATAAAAAGCATGTTAGCATAAACTTTGAAACTAAATCCGCTGCAAATGCTAAAAAACTTAAAAAGGCCAAAGGATCCAAGCAAGTCTGGGTCCTTAAACTAACCAATAGTGGTCTTTGTGATTGCAGGGCAACAGGAAAAACATCCTAATTCTGGACAGTGGATGTTCAGGACATATGACTGGAAATAAGCCTGCTATCAGACTTTGTGGAGAAAGCTGGCCCAGAGTTTCTTATGGAGATGGCAACATGGGAAAGACTTTGGGATATAGCAATATCAATCTTGGGAATTTCATAATTGAAACAGTAGCTCTTATCTCAAGACTTAACATAATTGCTAAGGTGAGTCAAATCTGTGACAGAGGTTATCATGTGGATTTCTTTGAAGAACACTGTGAAGTTGTAAGTAATTCTATAGGCAAAGTGGTTCTGAAAGGTTACAGACATGGTTAACATATATGAAGCCAGACTTTAACAAATTCTGATGGTTTTGTAATCTAATCTGTTAAGCAGAGCATCAATTGAAGAAAGCTGGAATTGGCACAAGAGACTCTCTCATTTAAATTTCAACAACATAAATGAGCTAGTAAAGAAAGATCTTGTGAGAGGACTGCCAAAATCAGTATTTGCTCCTGATGGTCTTTGTGACTCATGTCAAAAGGCAAAACAAAGAAAATCTTCATTTAAGGGCAAAACTGAATCCTCAATTCTTGAGCCTTATCACTTACTGCATGTTGATCTATTTGGTCCAGTCATGTCATGTCCATTGCAAAGAAAAAATATGTTATGGTTATAGTGGATGAGTTCACAAGATACACTTGGGTGTATTTCTTGCACAAGAAGAATGAAACTGCATCTACTCTAATTGATCATGTCAGACAGCTGGATAAGTTAGTCAAAGATTCAGTTAAAATAATAAGAAGTGATAATGGCACTGAGTTCAAGAATTCAATCATGGAAAGAGCTCTGCAAAGAGCATGGAATAAAGCAGGAATTTTCTGTACCTGGAACTCCACAACAGAATGGAGTTTGTAGAAAGAAGAACATGACTCTTATTGAAGCTGCACGAACATGCTTGATGAAGCAAAGCTACCAACCTATTTTTGGATGAAGCTGTGCAGACTGTTTGTTTTACACAGAATGCTACACTCATAAACAAGCATGGAAAAAACACCATATGAGATGGTGGACAAAAAAAACCAAATCTGAAATACTTTCATGTATTTGGATGCAAGTGTTGTGTTCTTAAGATTCATCCTGAACAGCTGTCAAAATTTGATCTAAAAGCTGATGAAGGAATTTTTGTTGGATATTCCACTTTCTACAAAAGCCTTCAGAGTCTACAATTTAAGATCAAGGGTTGTCATGGAATCTATCAAAGTATCTTTTGATAATAAAAAGATAACTGGACTTGAAGATTTCAATTATCATGATCAGCTGAGATTTGAAAATGAAGATGTAAATTCCGATACTGTAAATTCTGATAACCTAAGTCCTGATTCTGTAAGTTCTGACGGGTTAAATTCTGATGTCATTGAAACTGTGGTAACTGCTCCAAAGGAAAATGCACCTGTTCAGGGGGAGCAAGCTAATGATCATACCACATCTCAAGACTCTCAAGAAGCATCAGAACCTTTCACTGGCTCTTCAAGTTCTGATTCATCAAGTTCTGATGAGCCAATTCTGATAATTCTGAAAACTCTGATTCTTCAATTCCTGAAGGATCCAACTCAAATTCTGAAATTTCATATAGCAAACTTCAGGGGGAACATCAGAAAATACTGATGGAGACAGCATGGATCATGGGGGAGGATCCAGTTCTACAGATCAACTTCCATCTGCAAGGAAATGGACTAAATCACATACACCTGACTTAATAATTGGAGATCCTGAAGCAGGTGTCAGGACTAGAACTGCAACAACAAATGAATGTCTCTATCATTCCTTTTTATCTCAGACTGAACTAAAGAAAGTGAAAGAAGCTCTTCAAGATGCTGATTGGGTGCAAGCAATGGAAGAGTTAAATGAATTTGAAATAAATAAAGTCTGGACCCTAGTGCCAAGACCATAGAACAGATCCATTATTGGCACAAAATGGGTGTTTAGAAACAAAATTGACAGTGATGGCATAATTACAAGAAACAAAGCAAGGATGGTAGCTAAATGTTACTCTCAACAGGAGGGTATTGACTATGATGAAACATTTGCTCCATTTGCTAGATTGGAAGCCATAAAAATCTTTTTGGCTTATGTTGCTCACAAGAAGTTTAAAGTCTTTCAAATGAATGTGAAAAGTGCTTTTCTCAATGGAGAATTGGAAGAAGATGTATATGTTGAACAACCTCCAGGCTTTGTAGATGCAAAATTTCCAAATCATGTCTATAGACTTGACAAAGCACTTTATGGCCTTAAGCGAGCTCCAAGAGCATGGTATGAGACTTTAGCTCAATTCCTTCTGGAAAGTGAATTTACCAGAGGCACAATTGATAAAACTATGTTCTACCTCAACCATGGAAAGGACTTATTATTGGTACAGATATATGTTAATGATATCACCTTTGGCTCTACAAATACAAAACTTTGTGAAAGATTTTCCAAGTTAATGCAGTCAAGATATCAAATGAGTATGATGGGATAGTTGAGCTATTTTCTGGGACTTCAAGTCAAGCAAACTGAAGAAGGTACTTTCATAAATCAATCCAAATACACCAGAAATTTACTCAAGAAATTTGGAATGCAAGACAGTTCTACTACATCAACTCCCATGGCCACTGCAACCAAGTTAGATAAAAATACTGGATCATCAGTAGATATTACTAACTACAGAGGTATGATTGGATCTTTACTCTATTTAACTGCAAGTAGATCTGATATCATGTATGCTACCTGTCTTTGTGCAAGATTTTAAGCTGATCCAAGAGAACCTCATCTAATAGCTGTGAAAAGAATTTTCAAGTACCTCAATGGTACAGCTGATCTAGGATTGTGGTATCCTAGGAATCATATTTTAAGCTAATAGGTTACTCAGATGCAGATTTTGCAGGATGCAAAATAGACAGGAAAAGCACTAGTGGAAGCTGCCAATTTCTTGGAGGCAGATTGGTTTCTTGGTTTAGCAAGAAACAAAAATCAATTTCCACATCAACTGCAGAAGCAGAATATTGCTGCAAGAAGCTGTTGTGCACAGATTCTTTGGATGAAGAATCAGTTACTGGACTATGGGTTAGAATTTTCTAAAATACCCATTTACTGTGATAATCAAAGTGTTATTGCTATGACAGGTAATCCAGTTCAACACTCAATGATAAAGCACATCAGCATTAGGTACCATTTCATAAGGGAACATGTGATGGAAGGTACAGTGGAATTGCATTTTGTCCCAACAGATCAACAACTAGCAGATATCTTCACAAAACCACTATGTGAAGCTACTTTTACAAGACTGGTAAATGAACTTGAAATGGTTTCAGGTTCTTTCTCAAAATCTGTTTAGTTTTTGTTCTCATGCATCAGACTTTATGATCAGTGTTTACAGATTGTCTTATATTTGTGATGTCATGTCTAATCTTTTGTGTTTAGTTTCAAAACTTAATATCAGGACTTACTGGAAATCAAAACTTATTGAAGTCAGAACTTATATCATAACTTAAGGCCGTTAGGATTTATTTCAGGACTTAAGTGCGGGTACTTCAGATAAGGAATGCGGATGATTTACAGGAGATGATATGGACTAAAACAATAGAAGATATGCATGAAGAGTTGGACAGCTAGAAGACTTGTAGAAGAAAATATTTGATTGATATATTTTAGGAGACAGACTTATATTTCATATCAATTAGAAGATATCTTGTAACTGTGTATATAAACACAGCTTAGGGTTTACACTATATGTGTTATCATTCACGAGAACATTATTTATTGTAACCTACTCTTAGTGATATTGTTCATCACTGAGAGAGTAGTTTAATCTACTTTGTAACAGATTATATTGAATAAACTTGATTACTGTTACATACTTGTGTTCTAAATCGGTTTGATTGTATAAACACTATATTCAACCCCCTTCTATAGTGTTGTGTGACCTAACAGTACCAAATAATTCCTCAAATTTAGAAAAAGTTATATAAAGTTCTTGTGAGTACTAGAAAATTACTAAAAAATAGGAAAATGTGCATAAAAATATTGAAAAATTTTGAAAATTTTCCAAGAGAATAAAAATACGATACAAGGATACATGCTTAAAAGAAATTATTTGAAATATGAAGCTCTGAATGAGGCTAATCGTGGTAATTGTGTAGGTCGCACCACACTTTACGCTGAAAACAATACCTGAAAAGGGCACGAAATGACTTAACTTGCACGAAAACTCAACAGGTTTCCCTTGGGGGGAAATGATATGGGTTAAAAATAAGCCTAATCGCGTAATTAATGTCGCATTAATGAGAGCTGATTTGGTCCAAAGAGAAGTCCCATTAATGAGACTCAAAATCCTAATTATTTAATTTTGTATTTAATAAACGGGCTTATTAAACAGCCTCGTAAATGCGATCTAATAAGGAACTACTTCTGCAAGAAGTAGCCTGCAAGTAACATATACAAGGAATAAAATTCCTACTTTCTAAGACTACAAATTTCAAACAAAGATTGAGACTTGCCCACCAAATCACCCAATTATACTCCAATTCCCAGATTCTAGACATTAATGGGCTTACTCCTCAACTTCAGAGACAGGTTTCAGACAAAAGTTCCAGCCATTATCGACCTAATATCACATTTTGGAGCAAACAACTCTAAGCAACACAAAGCTGTGAAAACTCTACAAGCCATGAGACCATCACTTAGAACGACGTTGTAGACTTACTCCTCGAAGAAAGACGAATAAGCCAATATGACCTTGGTGTGCTCTTTCCGCCATTGCTCCAAGGGCATTAACGAGAACTATATTTTGGCTCGATCCTTGACATATACCAAGATACGTAGGCATCTTGTGAGCGCAAATTTAAGCACGAGTGCAGCCATTACAGCTCAAAACTCATCAAACTTGATTTTTAAAACACGCAACAAATACACCCACATTTTTATCCATAACTAAACATATTTTGTGTAAATACAATAACTTTTAAAATAGAAATTTATTAAAATAAATATATTCGTACATGGATATGCTCCCTTCGTTCCTCCCAATTGTTATCGTTTCTCGGAGAGGGTCCGACACGCATTTTAAGATGAATAGAAAGTATAGTTCTATAACTTTTTTTAATTTTTTTTCTGAATAAAAATAGAATGTTTAAACTTTTATTCAGAAAAATAAATTTTAAAAAAGGTTAAAGAACTATACTTTTCTTAATCTTAAAATGTGTGCCAGACACTATCCCAGAAATGATAACAATTAGAAGGGACGAAGGGAGTAATAATAATATGTTTATTTTAATTACAATTATAGTCATTAAAATATACATGTTTCGGTGAGGCATATCAAATTATATTGGGTCGTATACCACCTAAGAGCAAGTCCAATGGTGAGCTAAAAATAGGTGTAGATATTGCTATAATATAGCACCAAAAAATGGTTTTTGGTGCTAAAATAATATCACATCTCCGATGGTTGGTGCTATATCTTGTGCCAAATTTAACCAACTCTCAACTACCCTATTATTTTAAACATAAATTCAACCACTTACATTCAATTAAGATTGGATCTTCAGTAATGCTCAAATAAGATTTGCATATTGCTTCATCTTGTTCCGCCGTGAATGATTTTCCTCTTGCAGAAGACTGAGAGGACATTGTTGGTATTTTGGTTCTAGCTGATCAGTCTTGCATATATATTTATAGAGGTGTTTATCAAATAGTCTACAAAATAATTTGTTAGACGTTGAATGCAATAGCAAAGGTGGGTGTGAGGCATAAATGTGGATGGTTGGTGTTCTGATAAAATTAAATGTATTTTTTTATTTTCCGGTAAAGCTGCATCGTTTTAAATTTTTGTAATAAACATTGCATGTTTTTAATTTTGTATAAAAAATCATTAATCACTGTAAAGAAAACTGGATGATGAATGAATATATGTGCATTCATGTACTTGAATAGGTTGAGATATAAATCTATTTTTTTATTCATTTCCCTCCACTTTTTTACTTTTTGATGAGGTGGCAATTATAGCTATTGCTGTAGTTTGTGCTAAATATAGCACCAACTATAGCAATATGCTATTTTAGCACCAAATTTAGCACATTGGAGTTGAATTTTTTTGATTTTGAGCTATAATATAGATATAGCACAAGATATACCTCACCATTGGACTTGCTCTAACGAACAAAATATACCCATTATAGCTGGTTTAAAGCAGGTTTATGTACTGTATTGGATACATTGTTGTACATTCACCCGAAACAATGAAAATTTGTTATTCTAGATTCGAAAATTGCTTGTTTCTAAAAAAATCTAAGAAATATTTTAGGCTTGTCTGTGTAATTGTGTATGATATTTAAATATTATAATAGAATATAGTACATAATTTGTTAATAAATGTTACAAGTCACTTTTATTTTTGTATTGCTTTGAGTGTCTCTCGGGGGCGATTGGAGATCTGTTGGATGTTTTGTGTCAGAATGCTTTTTTAATATTTAATCACATACGGACGTACTAGGAGTCGAACTCGTGGTCTCCTGCAAGAGAACACGAAATTGTTAGTATTCTTGATGGTGTTAAGCGGCGGGTTCTACGTGGTAAATCGCGGTGATGCAAGATATAGATTAGTTTATCGCGTGAATAAGATCATGTTATTTGTGGTTATTGATTTAAGGGGAAAATTATCGGGTATTGACAACTTAAATATCGCATCTAGTAGATAATAAAAATCATTTAGTATATAGATCAATCAATTAATTATATCAGAATGAAAAAATTTGAAATGCGCCCAAAATTAATCTGTACAGCTCAAAATCGATAATATAATAATAATGGGAACTCAACAATAACAGTAATTAAGTATACTTATAATTATAAGTATGTATATATATACACACCAAATAAAATTAGTATAGTGGCTCATAAAGATAAGATATATACAAATCTTGCCCTAACTCCAAATAGTGGAAAGAATGTGAAATCTCTTTCTTTTTTTAATGTTAGAGAACCCGTAGCAGCTACATTTTGAATGCGTACCGGGTAAATGTGATATATGTTTTATTAATGTACACAATTATACGTGCCACTTTTATATCTGCTACACCATTTGTATATTTAATTAAAATATGAGGCAGAAAATAATTGTTACCTTCCTGGAAACTCACCAACTTGAAGGAAATGCCAGTAATATTAGTACCAATATATTTGTCTTATCCTATACCTCAATAACACGTTTAACTTTACAATGTTTATTTTCGAAGTAGATAACTGAGTTACTTAGTTCCTACTATTAATTTACAATGATTATTGCTTGGGTTTAAAGTCAAAGTTGGTGCACCACAAAAAATAAGACAAAAGATAAGACGTAGAAAACTTGCTTAAGCATCTTGATTTGACTTAACTAAACTTTAGTTCATCTTTAATGTTTTTCTCCCTCAAGTAACGGCCAATTATCCGTCTAGTGAGCCTAGCTAGCTTTATGACTAGCTCCTCGTTTTATATTTGGAGGAGGAAATTGAATTTTAGCATAAAAGTATCTGAATTGCGGAATAACAATGTAAAATAATAATGGTCAATAATTTGTGTTAAAGTAATTAAGTTCTTGTACGCCTTACGGAATATCAGGAGTTTAATTTTTAGTATTCGTGTTATATAATAATTAGCAAAAAAAAATTAAAATAACAATGTGTTGGAAAGCAATGAAACATTTGAAATTATGGAATTTTTTCCATATCGTCGGAGTGTAAGTCTAGGCTTAACATGTTTCAAATCCAGTTTGTTAATAACTTATTACCCAAACAGATATGGACTTACTTATATAGCTTACAAAAAAATCAGGTTTCCAAGTAACTTATATATAAATAATTTGGGTTTCAAATTATTTGTAATTGTTGGAAATAATACTAACTATTACAGTAATATAGAGGCAATTATATATTGTATTTAGCAAGTATTTAGCAAGACAAAGCCAAGATAACAGTTGAAGCAACAAAACATGCAGGTAAATAATAGACATATCAGTAAGTAAAATAACGAAGAAAGAACAAAAATTGTAACCGTAACCATAGCTTTAACAGAGTGATATAGAGACTGGAAAAGATGGTAGCCAACAGATAAAAAAAACACCAAAAAAATTACAGCTGAGTCGTCAGGCCTTACTCGAAACCCTGACTGCTCTTGAAGAGATAATTACTCCCACCTGTTGCGTTGGGTTGCTTGCAATGTCTCCACAGGATAAAACAGCTCGGAGTTATATGTTCACAGCAACAAGAAACTCCACCTCGACTAGCACCTCAGTCGCCAAAAAAAAACAAACAACAACTCGCACTTGTGTTTAGGAGAAAAAAGAATGCAAAGAAGAGAAAAGAATGTATATGTGTTGTGTACAAACTCAGCTACTTAGTCCTCTATTTATTGTAGATACTAAGTGTAACTGACCATTCTATTAATATAAGAATTAAACTGCACAATTAAAAATAAATCAAAACCGATAAATTTTGAATTTAAATTACAATTGTAACAGCTTTACATTTATCACTCACATTATTATATCAGAATTAATATTAATTTGAGATATTATCAGTTACAAAGTTATATATATATCAGGTTTAATGTATCAAACGAATTTGACTAAGTCCACTCACGAACTGACTTAGCCCAATTCAGCAACCGAACACAGCCCAACAATAACCAAGCCCAAACTGATAAATAAATCTGTTCTATATATATGCACAACAAGGGGATAATATTTGAGATTAAAAAGTCTCATTGAAAAGACTAAACTACCCTATTTTTAATATTTATATAAAAGTTGTGTTTTGTGAGAATCGAATTCGAGTTGCTTCATTCTTCTATACAACATCGTACCCCTATACCATTTTGTCACATATACTTTTTATCAAACACATAATATGTAAGTGTGATAAAAAATATTTATTTAACTTTAAAGATAGCTACTTGAATTCCGCAAAAAAAATGATAGTTACTTGAATATTTGTGCAATTAAATTTAAAAAACTGAATTCCAGATATAAAGTTACGCATAGTACATAAATGGATTATTATCTTATTTTATTATTTTTAGTTTGAAAATATATCTCATATATTTTTAACATATTTTTTTATTATAAAAAGTGATTAAAATGTACATATATAATTTTTAAAGAAAATATTGAAAATAGAATCGCCTCTATATAAATAATCTAGATTGGTATTAAATATTTAGATAAGTTCGAATTATAATGAGTCAATGAATTTTAGTTTATTTTGAATTTGAAATCAGAATTTGGCCTAATGTCAAAAAAAATACTCGAAATTTGACTACATGACTAGCCGAAAAACATTGTCACATTCTACGTTTGGTAAATTTAAATTACAAGTTCGACGAGAAGATCTTACCAATAATGTGAAATTTTTTGATATCTTATATTAATATAAATTAATGTGTTTGAGGTATTTATAGGATCAAGTCAATTGATTATTTGTATTAAAATTACTAACTTGATTGGTAGCGCAATAGTGTTTTGGGACTTGTCCCTATTTTAAAAATATTTAAAATTTGATATGATATCTCACGAGATTTGTTAAAACTACGATGATATATTAAATAGATTTATTTTTCATTTTTCACTTTAAAAAACTAGCATTTTAAAAAGAATTATTTTAGATAAACAATATTTATTGATCAAGATAATATTATACAAATATTTTGAATTATTTTAATATTTTGAATTATTCAAATAAAAGTTATACATATACTATATTGTAGCATTTGATTCAATATATTTTATACTATTTGAAAAAAAAATATTGTTCAATAATTTGAAGGAATTAACCAGTTCAACTAATATTTATAAAACTTTATCAAATTGAAAAATATTTAATTTTAGGAGAATAGTATACAATATTATCAAATTATTATATGAAGAAATATTAGAGTTGTAATGAAATAAACTTAAAAATAGTTTAAATAACAATATAATTACAATTTTTTCTTCAAATTCTTGAAAAAAATCATGAACATCAATAATAAGTCTTACAATATATAATTTATTTTTTATGTTACATGATTGATACTCGGTCGCGTAAAAAACAGATATGGATTGTTTGTCAGTGATAATGTAAATACCGTATATAAATTATTGTAATTTATTTATTACATAATTTAATTTTTGAATAATTATAATTACATGTTATTTAAGTAATCAATTGCCTCAAGATATTAATAATGATTATACATGTACATAAATCAGATATTTAGCATATAAATAATTGAAATCATCATAATTTCCTAAGAAATGTAACATACGATAGTTCACATGCTAACATAGACATATATAACTTAATCTTATTTTGTTAAGAGTAGTGTTAAAAAACTAACATTTTTCCAAAAATACATACGTTAAATTTCAAAAACTAATATTTTTCATTAAAATCAACTTTTATATTAACAGCAGTGTAAATATTATATTATTTTATATTATGATTGCAAGTAATTCTGAATTCAGTTATTCATTTTTTATCTTTTTAAATTGAGTAAGTTAATTGTAAGTTAATAGAGAACTCAGTAATAATGTAGACCAGTTATATAGTTTATTTAAATAAAACTCAAAATTTTTTGTGAACTCTGTATTTAACATATATGTTAGTTTTTAACTTTTTCTTTGTAAACATACCAACGACATTCTACATATTAAGTTTATTTGTTTCATTTCAAACGTACACTGACCCTGTTTATATTCATTCATTAAATACAATTATACAACACAAACACGAAATATATATTTTCTTAATAAGCTATATTGGAAACGTTGTGTAATTTAGTAATGTCTTGTATGAAAATGATACACAGATAAATACGTTAGACATTATACAATATTTACAAATAAGAATATAACTAAAAATATTATAATTGCATGCATAAAAAAACTCTAGAAAATAACCCGTGCCTCGCACGGGTTATTATGCTAGTTCTATTTAAAATATTAAATCACAAATAATTAAAATCCTCGCCCAGGTCGTCTCGCGTACGCGAGACGCCGAGACATTCGCCCAAATCGGTCTTCGACCCGGTCCGGGACGGCAGCACGCGTGTATGCGCGTGAAGCACAACAACACAATGGACCATTACACACCTTAGTAGTTGTATACTACCCATGATACCATATAAAACCTATACCCCTTTTAATTATTTCAAATGTGAAACAAAAAATACACTCTTTTTTTTAAAAGCTTTTTTAAGTTAACTTCATGTCACATTCTCTTTGAATTTTATTAAGTAAAATTTTTAAAACCATATATGAAAGTTTAAATTCACATATCATAAAATAACTTTCAATTATTAGATTTTTTAGAATTATGATCGGGAATATAATAAAACTATGATCTAAAATCCAATTTTTCTAACACTAAGCGCATCAAAATTTAGTGGCGGAGGTAAGAGGAGCCTGTGTAAGCAAGGTTGAGTGTTGCATCGCATGTTTGTTATGTTCGTTGTCCCTCCCTCCCACATACTAATATAAGATTAGTGCGCAATTAAGTTTCTTTTAACAGATTAATATAGTGTTTCTTGTCTCTTTATGCTCGATTTTATGGAAGAAGACAACACTACAGGTGTTGTTACATAACAATATTTGTGTTTAAAATTATATATACAAAAGCAGCAGCAGTAAATAAAAACCACATGTTTGAGGCAAATCACATGCATTTAACTCGAACAGCATGGGTTGCTTGCCTTGCTTGCACTACTTTCATGGTACATCTCCCCCACTTCTTTTTCCAGAAGACTAAAAATGGGACTAACAAATAGTTGGTGCCGTAATTGAGTTTTTGTTCTACTTACGAGATGTTAAAAGTTCGACTCTTGGTCAACTCATTTTACCTGTGCGTGTGTAATCTATATTATCTATATTATATTATAATAACGGGGTATAATTTTCCCTAATTTTGATTATTAAAAAAATAAATAAATAGGATTATATATTCGCTAAACTACTAAATTATTAAACTACTACACACATAATCTACTTATCGTACTGAACTACAACCACAGCTTATCCTATTATTAAAAAAATAGTGTTATATATATCCCCGTTAAACTACTAAATTGTTAAATTACTTGATATAGTATACTTATCATACTAATCTACGAGCATACATTATCCTATTATTTTTTTCATAAATTTATTATTATTATTATATATTTATATACATAATTTTAAATTTATAATATGACAGGATAAATAAAAAATTTAAATATTAACAGAAACCCGTACATCACACGGGATTTAAGCTAATATACTATAATAACTGTAATGAGGTATAATTTGGTTTAACGGTTATTAAATTAGGTTATTAAAAAAAATAGTATTATATATCCGCTATACTACTAAATTATTAAACTATTACTATATCTATAATACTGTAATAACCGGAATGAGGTATAATTTGGTTCAACGGTTATTCCCTAATTTTGGTTATTAAAAAAATAAATAAGTAGTATTATATATCCGCTAAACTACTAAAATATTAAACTATTACACACAATCTACTTATCCTACTAAAATATAACACCAACTTATATTATTAAAAAATATGAATAAATAGTGTTATATATCCGCTAAACTCCTAAATTATTAAACTATTAGATATAGTATATTAATCTTACTAAACTACGACCACAGGTTATTATATTATTTTTTATTATAAATTTATAATTATTATATATTTATATAAATATTTTAAAATTATAATATAACAAGATAAATAAAAATTTAAGCCAGTGAATTAGCAAAAAAGGTAAGACTAAAAATATATGGACCGACAATCTCTATTTCTTACCCACTTATTCATTATTCATGTATAATCTTCAACTAGCATAATAACCTGTGCGAGGCATGGGTTATTTTCTTGAGTTTTTTTATGCATGTAATTATAATGTTTTTAGTTATATTCTTATTTGTAAATGTAGTATAATGTCTAACGTATTTATCTGTGTATCATTTTTATACAAGACATTACTAAATTACAAAGCGTTTCCAATATAGCTCATTAAGAAAAATATATATTTCGTGTTTGTGTTGTATAATTATATTTAATGAATGAATGTAAATAGGTTAGTCAATGTAAGTTTGAAATGAAACAAATAAACTTAATATGTAGAATGTCGTTGGTATGTTTTGAATACAGAGTTGACCAAAAATTTTGAGTTTTATTTAAATAAAATATAACCGGTCTATATTATTACTGAGTTCTCAATTAACTTACAATTAACTTACTCAATTTAAAAAGATAAAAAAATGAATACTGAATTCAAAATTACTTGCAATCATAATAAAATAATATAAAATTTACACTACTGTTAATATAAAGTTGATTTTAATTAAAAATGTTAGTTTTTGAAATTTAACGTATGTATGTTTGGAAAAATGTTGATGTTTTTACACTACTCTTAACAAATAAGATTAAGTTATATGTGTCTATGTTAGCATGTGAATTATCGTATGTTACATTTTTTAGGAAATTACGATGGTTTCAATTATTTATATGAAATATATGATTTATGTACGTGTATAATCATTATTAATATCTAGTGAGACAATTGGTTACTTAAATAACATATATTTATAATTATTCAAAAATTAAAATTATGTAATAACTAAATTGCAATAATTTATATATGATATTCAAATTATCACTGACAAACAATCCATATCTGTTTTTTACGCGACCGAGTATCAATCATGTAACATAAAAATAAATTATATTGTAAGACTTATTATTGATGTTCATGATTTTTTTCAAGAATTTGAAGGAAAAATTGTAATTATATTGTTATTTAAACTATTTTTAAGTTTCTTTCATTACAACTCTAATATTTCTTCATATAAAAATTTGATAATATTTTATACTATTTTCCTAAAATTAAATATTTTTCAGTTTGATAAAGTTTTATAAATATTAGTTTAACTGGTTAATTCCTTCAAATTATTGAACAATATATATTTTTAAATAGTATAAAATGTATTGATTTAAATGCTACAATATAGTCTAGATATAACTTTTATTTGAATAATTCAAAATATTAAAATAATTCAAAATATTTGTACAATATTATCTTGATCAATAAATATTGTTTATCTAAAATAATTCTTTTAAAATGCTAGTTTTTTAAAGTGAAAAATGAAAAATATTTAATATATCATCATAGTTTTAAAAAATCTCGTGAGATCTCATATCAAATTTCAAATATTTTTAAAATCGGGACAAGTCCCAAAACACTATTGCGCTACCAGTGAAGTTAATAATTTTAATATAAATAAACAATTGACTTGATCCTATAAATACCTCAAACACATTACTTTATATTAATATAAGATATCAAAAAAATTCACATTATTGGTAAGATATTTTCGTCGAACTTGTAATTTAAATTTACTAAACGTAGAATGTGACAATGTTTTTCGGCTAGTCATGTAATCAAATTTCGAGTATTTTTTGAACAATGAGACAAATTCTGATTTCAAATTCAAAATAAACTAAAATTCATTAAATCATTATAATTCGAACTTATCTAAATATTTAATACCAATCTAGATTATTTATATATAGGCGATTCTATTTTCAATATTTTCTTTAAAAATTATATGTGTACATTTTAATTACTTTTTATAATAAAAAATATGTTAAAAATATATGAGATATATTTTCAAACTAAAAAATAATAATAAATAAGATAATAATCCATTTATGTACTATGCTTAACTTTATATCTGGAATTCAGTTCTTTAAAATTAATTGTACAAATATTCAAGTAACTATCAATTTTTTGCAGAATTCAAGTAGCTATCTTTAAAATTAAATAAAATATTTCTTTAACACACTTACATAATGTTTGATAAAAAAATATGTGATATTATGGTGTATTGGTATGAGGTTGTATAGAAGAATGAAGCAACTCGAGTGCGATTCCCACAAAACACAATTTTTATATAAATGTTAAAAATAGGGATAGTTTAGTCTTTTTAATGAAAATTTTTAATTTCAAAATATTATCTTCTTGTTGTGCTATTATATATAGAAGAGATTAGCCGAAATATCGTTTCTATTCTTTTCACAAATAAAACATTCACTTTTAAATAGTGCAAGTATTCTTAAACACAACGGAAAAAAACAGTTAAAAATGGGACTGGTTTCATATAATTCCAAGAGGCCAAAGTTTGAAGCCTATATGCTTGAGAAAAATACGAATATCAGTCAAGATTAAGTTCAAATTGATCAACTATTCGAAAATATTAGTAACATGTTAGGGGAGTGATTTTACTTGATAGCTCCATCATAAAATTGTAGCAAGCAAAAAGTTTTTCAAACAGTAGGGTTGATAATACACCCATGTTGAAAACAGAGGCCCGACAAGCACCCATAAACATTCAAGAACCCCCTGAATTTACTTTTATAAAGTGCGACTCACGGAGACACGTGAAAAACTTGGGTGACCCCAATATCAGCGAGTACAAATTTAATTAGCGATGAGTATAAATTATCCAAACCGACCGAAACTGTCCAATCCAAACTGACCAAACCGAATTTTACGGTTTACTAACGATTTGGTTCGGTTTCGGATTGATATTTTAAAAACCGAATTTTTTCGGTTTGGTTTCGGTTTTTAACTCCAAGCCGACCGAAATAACCGAACCGAACCGCATATTTAGAATGAAATATTAATATACATATATTAATAATGTGTAATTAATAATAAATTTATAATTTGTAACATATGTGTAAACTAAAACATATAAAAGAATTAATCTTAATATTTTATTCTAAGATATTAATATCTATGTATGTGTTATGTTTTCATTATTTTTATTTTTATTCAATAAAAATATGAGAGTTGATCACATATTTCTCGTCTTCCTAACTTTTGTTAATTTCTCAAAGTCATAATTTTTATATATTCTTTTTGAATATGATTATAATAGAAAATATAATTCTATATATGAGACAAACTTTCGATTCTTATTTACAAGTTCAAGTTTAATTTAATTTTTAACTTTTTTTTATAGAAAAATGGTTAAAACCGAAACCAAACCGAACCGAACCGTTTTAAACAGATTGATTTGGTTTGGTTTTTTTACATAACGATTTGGTTTCGGATTGGACTTTAGGAAAACTGCTAATTTGGTTCGGTTTGAACCCTCCAAACCGCCCAAACCGACCAATACTCACCCCTAAATTTAACCCTAAATTTAATACTATGCAGGAAATCTGCATTCTCCCATCACAGCTATTGGATAACACGTATTTCGGAAAATCACGTGTTTTGCAATATATTTCACACGCGTAATTATGTTTCTGATACGTGCATCTCTGATCTTATAGCCTGTAGGCATATTAGATACATTTTGATAGGATATTCACAAATAAAATTTTATTTTGATACTTGTGTATTCTGTAAGATGAAAAGTTGCAAAGTAAATGAAAGAAATTTTGGCTAACTAATAACTATACAAACAACAGGTGCATCACTGAAGGAACTTCCTAAGACCTCTCTGCAAGGCAATGTCATCAAAAACTGTAATCTATATCTGATATGTTTTGGGACGTGGACTTCTTCACGAGCTGTTCATGCTCATTATACAAATCAAGGTTGTCACAAGGTGCAGGGTACACGGAACCTATTACTCGACCTTCAACATATGCACACTGGAATATATGCTGCTTGTCTGTGGTTCCCGCTGACATATCCCGGAAAGTGACATTTCGTACAGGAATGTCGTCACTTCCCTGTATCCGGACAGGGACGCGGACTCCCTTCCCATGGATTGACGAGTAACTTATATCCTGAAGCACTGGGAGAGCCCTGGGGTCGAATTCTCCATTTGGGTGTTCATTGTAATCTGTCTTGATAACAATTCCGACCCGGACATCTTCAAATGTAAGATTATGATAGGTGATATCTCGGACATATCCTCCTCTCCCCGCAGCTGTCTTAATACGAACAGCACGTCTTGAATTCCAAAAGAGGGCATTCTCTACCGTGACATTTGACACTCCACCAGACATCTCACTGCCTATTGATATGCCAGCACTGTTATATGTCAGCCAACATAGGCTTGTGTTATATTGGAAGAAAGATGTACGGGCACTAGAAACTGGATAACATTTGAGAACATGAAAAACTTGTTTACACACATTTTGTGGTCTTTGAAGACTCGAGGCTAAGTTCCAAGATATTCAATAATGCTTCAAAGTTCAAACCTTCATCTTGTGATAGATTTTAAGATATCATGTATACTGGTAGAGAGAAGTCACTTGAGATAACATTCTTTTAGGGGGCACGAATTTTATGATTCATTTTGTTTCTAAAAGGTTTCCTGTCAATTTTATTTTAATATTTGAGCCAATTAAGAGTTTGATTCTAGCTGTTGTCCTGCTAATGCGCACATGTTAAAGACAGATGCCACTAAGTTTTCCTAACTTAATGCCTGACACTGATGCAACAACAAAATGATTCATGCACGAAACTAAGTTTAAATGACAAAAATTTACCTGACCATAGAGCGAACAATAAGGTTTTGGATATGAATGTTCTTTGATGGACGCCCATACGAGATCCCATATTGATCCCAACCACTCTTTATAGCAATGGCATCATCCCCCACACTTATGTAAGAGTCCTCAATTATCATATCTTCACATGAATCTGTTCTGACCATCACAAAACGGAGGAATAGCATTCAGCAACCATTAAATAAACTAACTTCTTTCATAGTACAACACTTCTTTACTTAAGAAAATAACTTCTGCAACACTTCTTTTACTCTAGGAAAATATGAAGAGCTTCTATAACGAATTTAAGAGGCAAGCATCTGGTAATACTGTATTTGCAGACATCAATAACAATATCAATTAAAGCCTAACGCTCTTTTAGCCTTAGAAATTGGTTTCCAACAACTATTTCAGCAATTGCAAAGTAATAGTATTCGTTCTTTGAGATACAAACTTTATAAACAAAAAGCCACGACTAAACAAGTAAACAATGATCTTCTCTGTAAAATGAGCTAATTAGCTAAGAGATCATGGTAGCTAAATGACAAAATCAAACATTACAACAGACCAACATAAATTACTTACCAGGATCTATACCGTCAGTTTGGTGCTGCAAAGATTGGAGCTAGGATTGTCATATTTCTAACTGTAATATTCTTGCAGTCATATGGATAGAGCGTCCAAAAGGGAGAATCACGCAAAGTTATATTAGAAATCAGAATGTCGGCTGACCACATAATTTGCACAAGCGGGCCTCTTGTGTGATTTAAAAGTTTTTGTCGACATTTTTTCCACCATGATTGACCCTGACCATTAATAGTACCATTATGCCCTGTTACCAAGAGTATGAAAACATAACTAGAGGTTCAAAACAATTAATCCATCACATTATAATCAATTGACTGATTATAATTATCTTATTCACACATGTGCATGCACCTAAACACAAACATAAACGCTTAAGAGAGGATTGAAGTTTGAACTTAACACAATAACAGATACGTCTCTAAAATAATCTTCATTTATCAGGTTCTAAGTGGCACAGAGGAATCCTATCGTAAGTTGAATGACGTTCATTTTAATTATCCAAATGACCGAAAAAATTGCCAAAAAAAAGAAGAAGATAGCTACAAAAAGAGTGCATGTACAGGCAGAGTGAAATTTTATTTCTTGTTGTAACCTAATCTGCAAATCTGATTCCTTGATCAAATATCATTAAATTTACTGCAAATCATTAGGCAACGCAACAGACAAAAATGCTTGTTCACTAGGAATGGTTGATAAATTTAAGGGCAAGTACATTCTTGAGGTTTAATACCAGTGCTGTATTTGGTCGGAAGGAGTGGATTGGGATTTAATTAAACTTTTAAGTAGACTTCTATGAAAAAGGTTATACCTTCATCTGTGTCACAAGTCCAAAACAGCTAAATCTTCCGATTAAATTATATACATACATCGATTTCCTTCCGACCACTAATAAAATGTACATCTCTAACCGCTAATTGGTATTCGCTCTTCCTTTAATTTCCTTCATAAATTTGTTCCAGCTCAACCTCTACTCCATTCCTTCCAATTATAACTAATTGGAGCCTATTATGTTTGAAAATAACAGATGTCAATATTTTTCATTATCTTCCGGGCTAAGGTACTTGCTGCAACTTGTAGAATAATAGGTAAATATTCTTTAAAGAGAGATGGTTACAATGCTGACCTGTAATGACTATATCTTTGAGATTCTGCCCATGTATCAAACTGCCATACCGGGGACCAGGATGTTCACGCCCATATCCATACGAGGGCAATGGAGGCATTAGAGGCCAGTACTTCTCATCCTATAGAAAATGGAGATAAGAAAGCTACATTTTAGAAACATCATCGTACAAGCTTGACAGGCACTTTATCCATAACACGTAATTCTGATACAAGAAAATGCATGTAGCAAAATGAATGCATTTAATACTTTCCTTTATAGAATGGTTTTACCAATTAATCAAAGCAAAGGTTACATAAAAAAAATTCCATCCTCAATCCATAATTTGAAATTTAGCCAACCAACTGCAGGCACACTCATTGCTAAAGCCTAAAGCAAACATGGTTCAGCTTCCTCTATTAACTTATTATTATATCATTCTTCTACACAACTACTTAAAACAGGTTAAATGACAACTATTGTAATTAGCTAATTTAACCTAATTTGATTTTGATCTACCAAAAAGGACATCATCCGAACATTCATATTGTATACATTGATAATGCAGTTGATGCAAAGAGAGAGAAAAAGTAAAACGTTAAGTAGAGGAATTTCAACGGTGGTCCAAAATTAAGCGCACCATAAAGTTATAGTTAAGCTGATGTAAAAGAGCTTTATACTTGGCACTAAAATTGCATAATCAACATAGTTAAATTAAAAGCACAATATGAGTAAATCCTGAAAGCATAAAAGGGGACTCACATCAATACCAAGTATAACAGCATCTTGATGAAGAAACAAAGTCATATGACTAGTAAGATTAAATGGCGCCGTTAGCCATTTCCCTGCAGGCACATTAAGCTGACCTCCACCTTTCTTCGCAAGCTTTGAAATCGCAAACACACCCCTTTCAAAAGCCTCAGTGTTCAAACTAACCCCATCACCAATGCCACCAAACTCCGTCAAACTAAACACCGCCGGCCGGAATTTCGGCAAGTTTTCGGGGAAAACTAAAAACCGATCAACAACATTTTGTCGCCAGAAAAACACGGAGAAGAATGCGAGAATCCATAGGAGTGTGAATAGAATTCTGTGGGGTGAAAAACAGGAACTGATCTGTTTGAAAAAACTGGGTCGGGTCGGGTTTTCGATTCCGAGCATTGGACAAAAATTGGGGTTATGGGTTGTTGAGGAAATGAGATGGAGCATGTGGGAATGATGTTGAATTGGATTTGATTTGAGTTCATGATGATGATGATGATGATATGGAATTGTTAAATTAGGGTTTGGTGAAAAAGGGGAAGTTGGAGGGAGGGGCAATGTTAGTTGATTGTGGGACTCCGGAGTACACTGGAAGGCAAGTTATCGATTTTGAATTTTAAAATTTCGTAATTTGGTTTGGGGTTTTAACAATGATTTTAGAGTTTTTTTAAAACTTTAATGGAAATATGAAATCCGTTTTCTGTAAAAATGAATTATAAATATTATAATATGTCAATATTTGTTAATAGAACTGGAATTGATTTACAATGTTTTAAATTCACGATTCATTTATATATATATAATTAGGTGAAAATATCGCGCGTCCGAAAAAATAATTTTAATATAGTAATGTGCATTATATAAAAATTCTCCTTTCTTTTTTTTCTTCTTTTTTTTTCACATCAGAATAAAATGAGGAGACATTAACTTTAGTGAGAAAGATGAAACCTTACAGTTTTTTATGGTTTTTTATTTTTATTTTTATTTTTGCATTTTGCACATAGGACACCAATGAAGCACCTGACCCTTGCTGTCAAACATGACCTTTGCTGTTAAACAAACACAATCAAATCTTCTTATGATGAAAAAGGGCACGCTATATTTGTTGAATGTACTCTTATCATTTAAATTAATACACGTCAGCTCTCATGCTTAAAATATGGTTTAACCTAATGTTGTCATATGTTTTTTATAAATATTTTTTATAATAAATAGTATACTACTTTAAATAATTTTTTTAATATTATTGAATTATTAACTAAAATAAAAATTATAAGATTATATTATAATAAACTATGCTAAATTTAAAAATTATATATATATGTAAGTAATGTTTATTAATTTTATGTTTTCCATTTATAAATATGTTATTGTATTTATAAATGTAATAATTTTTTATTTTATAATATTTAATTTAAAATATTTTCATAAATATAAAAAAATAAAAATATTGTCATTAAATATTTTGATTTAAATATATGTTTTATTTTCAATTGTATTAAATATAAATAGCTGAAATTAATTTTAACTGTATATTTAAAATTAAAATTAAAATAATATTTTAGATATAACTAATTAATATAGTTAATACGACTGGAGCATAAATCCTTACAGTTTCAACAAAATTTTAGCTAATGATATTTTAGCTAACAAGTTTACCTAATGAACTTAGATGCTCTTATATATTGGATACGACTGTAATGTTTCAAATTCCAAAAAATTATACATTCTACACTGCAATAATGTATGTCAAGAATAACATGCTGGTATTTAGCACAGGACTTTTATTGCATTACCTTTACGTTTCAGCAATCAAATAGTTATCATTTGTAGACCCGATAATTTTGGACACGACACGACTTACACGACACGAAAAAACACGAAAATTTAGTATTTGTGTTGTATTTTTAGTACACGACACGAAAGTACACGGATACGAAAATACACGATCAAGTGTCGGTTTTGTGTTTAACCTTCGAGTACACGACACGACACGAAGTATACGACATAAATGAATATTATAATTGAATTTTAATATTTTTTATAAATATATGTAGAATTATAATAAATGTATGCATATTTATTTTTAAAATAATTTGATTTTATTATATTGTATAGAATTGAGATCTAAATATATATTTAATTTTTTTATCTAAAAATCTTATATTTTAATTTATATTAATATTAAATTTAATATATATTAATATTCAATTAACACGACATACACGACACGAAACGACACGAAACGAAAATACACGAACACGAATGTACACGAACGCTAAACATGTCGATTTTGAGTTTAACATTCAAGTACACGAAACACGAAAATACACGACACGAAAGTATACGACACGAACGAATTGTCAGGTCTACTACTAAGGGCACGTTTGAGATTTCTTAAAATATGTAACTTCTGACTTAAAGTTGAAAAGTGTCGTATAAGTGACATGAACTTAATAACTTATAAGTTATTTAAGCGTTTGGATAATTTTAATTATAAGTTACTTAAATTATTGAAGTGTTGGGTAAATCATAACTTATAAGTTTAATTGTTTTAAAAAAAATTAAAATTTTAATATAATAATTAAATACTTGAATAAAAATTTCAATTTGACAAAATTTAAAACACAAATATTAAAAACAAATTACTAAAAATGAAAAGGTAAGGTTAAAAACAAATACAACATTTACCTAAAATCCTGGAAAATAGTACTACCTCCGTCTCCCTCATTTTTTTACATTTTTTTCAAATACTTGACACGTATTTTAAGACAACTATAAAGTATAGTTCCAAAATTCATTTTAAAATTTTTTTTTTTGTATAAAAAATTAAACATTATATTTTTGTTTAGAAAAAAATTAAAAAATTATGCAAATACATTTCATAAGAGTATTAAAGTGTGTATCGAGTCTCCATCCTCCAATATAAAAAATTAAAGAGAACAGAAGGAATAGTAGTTTTGAAGCTACTGGGTTCGTAGTATAAAAAATTAAAATACTAATACAAAAATTGAGACATGAATATAAAATTCAAATGTAAAACTTCACCTTTTATTTAATAAATTGAAGAAAATAAAGAAGATAACAAAGCTTAATAGATAAATGACAAATGAAAAGCCAATGTTAACAATCCTAACTTTTAGATTTTGAAGTAAAAAGGGGTAAATAATCACGTTCCCTTATTTTGCCAAACAGCCCACCCAAAACTAAAATGGGCTTTTGGCCCAGAAGACTAAAAATATGAGATGCCAAACATGCACTAAGTTATCTGTCGATCACCAAAATAATTTAGAAAAAATGACAAAAATAGCATATTTTTGAAAAAATTTAACAAAAATAGTCATTCTGAAAAAAGTGGCCAATTTTGGCCGATTGAATACGTTGGGTATCCCAATTTGTATAAGATACTCCACTGATAGTTGGGTATTTCATATATGGGATACTCCACTGTCAGTTGGGTATCTTGTATAAAGTGGATACTCCACTGACAGTTGGGTATCCCATCGGCTAAAGTTGGCAAACTTTTCAGAAATGAGTTATTTTTGTCAATTTTATGTAAAAATAGGTTAAATTTGTATTTCACCCAATAATTTATATAGTTGATTAATTCATAAGTTTCTAATCTAAAGCATTTGTACCTTATAAAACTGGGCATTTTAAATTGGGTAAAACTGTTATTTATTCTTGTAAACATGGTAGTGCATTCAGCAGCATTCAACCTCCTAAAAGACATTGTATATCATCATTCTTTTGGAACCCTAAGACCTGACAACCACAAGGCAGGGGAAACATTTTTTAACCGTAAACATATTGTATCGCTTTTTGTCATCAAATAATTTTTTAAAACCTATATTAACATTAATAAGAAATTGACTGAACATACTAACATTAAAAAGAATTGCAGACCTTAACCTGTATGGGGCAAGTTGACATTGGAAAAAGTGTTAAGCCTGCTATCAATGATGCTCCTTGTTCTTGATGATCACTGTTGTGGATAAAAAACTCAGCTTATTATTTGCTGTATTTATTACTAAGATTCGGGAGCTCAAGGCCTTTAATGGCTGCTCTCGTATTTCGTAGCTTAATTCTGCCTTTACGAGATGCCTACGTATCTCTATGAATTAGAGAATCAAGCCAAAAAACGTAGTTCTGATGTGTGGGGTGAGGCCCCTTATATAGATGTTGGGAGTCCTTTAATTGGACTTGGTATAGGAGGCTTGGTGGGCAAGTCTATAATTAGAATGGACTTTGTAGTCCTAGATAGTAGGAAACTGATTCCTTATCCTTTTAGGTCCCTTTGAAGCTAATCTGTAAGGATTTATATCCTTATCGGGACTCTTCTCAATAGCTGATTTTTCCCTTATTAATTAATTACGAAATTAATTAATAATCAGGGTTTTTGGGCCTTTTTTGTTTCATCAGGCCTGATCTGGTCCATCAGGCCTGATCAGCATGTTAACCTTTCTGGTCTGAATGTCATACATTCTTATTGGGCCCAGCAGCCCATACCTTACAATATTTAATTATACAATCAGGATTTATTTATCCCTATCATTTGCCCCCCAACTTTTGGGAAACATTGATTAGGTTTCGCAAAAGTTAAGTCTGTTAATTCCCTTGCAGGGTTTCGTTTTTGCGTAAAGTGGAGTGACCTACACGTTTACAACGATTGTTCCTTTTGTTCAGGAATTATCTTAATTTCCAGGAATTTTTCTCTTAATTCCGGGATTTTTCTCTAACTTTCTGGATTTTTCCCTTAATTTCTAGGTTTTATCCTTATTTTTCTAGATTTTTCCCTTAATTTCTGGGATTTATCCTTACTTTCTGAATTTTTCCCTAATTTTCTGGGATTTATCCTTAATTTCTGGATTTTTCCCTAATTTTCTGGGATTTATCCTTAATTTCTGGATTTTTCCCTAATTTTCTGGGATTTTTCAGATTTCCAGCCCTTTTCGACCAGGATCCTAGTCGAAATTTCGACCAGGATCCTAGTCGAAGTAAGGGGCAGCCTTGCAATCCTGGTCGAAGGAGTTCGACTAGGATCCACGACCTGGAATTCGACCAGGATCCTAGTCGAACTTTCGACCTGGATCTAGGTCGAATACATACCCCCTTTTTTATTTCTGGACTTGAGTCTATCGACTAGGATTTCGACTAGAATTCTAGTCGATACTTCGACTGGATCCTGTTCGAGAATTCTTTGATTCTTATGCTTCCTGGTCGAAGGATTTCGACTAGGATCCACGACCTGGAATTCGACCAGGATCCTAGTCGATCTTCGACCAGGGTTTTTTCTGTGTTTTTTAATCCCCATTTTTAAAAAATGCTTGATTCCTTTGACCTCGTTCCTGGTCGAGGTTTCGACCTCAATCCAGTCCTGCTATTCCAGTAATTTTCGGGTGTCTG